>NC_057801.1:194735267-194776989 GCF_018294505.1 Triticum aestivum
CCGTCGGCTACTATTCTCTCCAGTTTGACCATCCGTGACGCTACTGTTGTTCGCAACGCTACTGCTACGACTACCGGAGGTGTAAGAGATATATTTGAGTTACATATATTTGGTAGTCTAGGATTTGTAGTCTATTTTCTACCTTATCTCTAGGAGAGGCTTCTTGCCCTTCAAGTCTATACTCCTATATACATTCGCCCGTGAGGCTCAATACCACATCCATCGTATTCTGCCAATCTTCTCTCTATTCCCTTCTAACACCCACTATTGCACCTTACTTTTTAGTGATTTTTTTTGTCCGGTGGGCTATTCACGTTTAAATAAAAGCAAAATTAAATGGGCGACCGCAAGGACTCGATCCCGTCAAGGCCGTGGAAGATGTGTCGTGTATTGACAAACGCAAACATTTTTCAAATTTTCGAGCATTGAAAACACAGACATTTTTCCAAAATCACGAACATTTTTTGAATACATGTTTTTATTTTGTAGGGCATAAGCAATTTTTTGGGGGGGTTCTTATCTTTTTTGTTAATTTATTTTTCTACTTGTTGAACTTTATTTTTCTTTTAGGAACCTGTTCAAAAATTTGAAAATTTGTGTAGAATACCAGATTCTTTTTTTAAATGGTTTACCATTAAAAAATGCTCTGGAATTTCACAACATGTCCCGTTTTGAATTTTTAGTTCAAACTTTTTAGGAATGTTTGCGTTTAATAAAAAAATGATGAATTTTAAAGAAGTACATGGTTTACAATTTTCATCAATTGCTGAGATTTTGTTACAATTTTGGAAAAAGTGTTCAAGTTTGTAATTTTTTTATACATAATTTGAAATTTCAAAATTGTCGAGAAATTTCAAAATGGTTAGGACATAAGAAAATTTTCATATTGATTGATAGTGACAAAATCACAATTAACAGAATCAATCAATTAGGACAAATAACATCTTCGGGGAGACCTTGTGTGGCACACTCTTTGCAAATGGTGTTTGTTTGGATTATGGATAAATGACCCCAACTTCTTGAAGCAGCCTGCCACACACATATGAGCCATTCATGTCAGGTATTAATAAGTTTTGACGCGTTTACATGTTGCGACACTTCCGGCCATTTATCGTCCCCTGTCGCCAAGAAAACTTCAGAAAATGCAAAACTTGTCAAAAATCCAAACAACTTGGCATGCTGCATTGTTGGTCATAGAAGCTGGTGGAAAACATTTGGACCATTTGAGGGACGTAAAAAACGTGATTTCAAATTGACCCTTCTGGCCTTACCTGAACACCCCCCGTTGAATATCGTCTGTCTTTGGACATCTTAGAATGACCCAACTTCTGCAAAAAGGTCAGAATGCCCATGGTAGGCGTGCATGCAAGGTTTGAACGACTTTCATCATTGTATGCGATGCGAGTTGCGACACATCCAACCATTTCTCAGTCTTTTCTAACTGAGAAGACTCCGAAAAATGTAAATTTTGTCGAAAACCAAAACAACTTGACATGGTGCGTGCTCTCACATAGAATCTTCTGGGCCTATCCAAACACCCACCGTTGAACATGGTCTTGTTTTGGACATTCTTCAAATGATCCTAATTTTTGCCGGTAGGTGTTTATGCCCATGGTAGGCACCTATGCCATGTCTAAACGAATTATGACACCGTTTATAAGTTGTGTCACGTTCGACCATTTATCCACGAACTTTCATCGAGAAAACTCCATAAAATGCAAGAATTGTAGAAAACTCAAACAACTTGGCATGGTGAGTTGAATTGGTCATATAATCCCATGGAAAAATGTTTTTAAAGCATTTCATAAATATTTGAAGGAAAAAATAATTTAAAATCGTAATTTAAAATAGTTACTTAAAAGTGCTATTTTGGTATTGCAAACAATATTTTTTTCAAGATTTCAATAGTAACAATAATTTTAAAAAAAGAAACAAGAATTAATGAAGAAAGAGAAGGAAAACAGAAAATGGTAGAAAAGCCGAAAAAATAAGAAACAAAATTATTTTAGAAAAGCAGCAAAATACCGTTGTTTCACATAAGGCGGGCGGCCGAGAGACACGTTTGGGTCGGCTGTTTTCCTTTTTATATTGGTTTGTGTTTCTTATTCATTGTTTTGGTTTTTTATTTTTTGTTTATTTGTTATTTTAAAATTTATTTTTCCTTTTAAATTTTTGTGATTTTTTTGGAAATTTGAAAAAAATGTTCACGTTTTAAAAGTTCTTTAGTATTTTCAAAATGTACAGGGTTTTCCAATAAAATCATGTCGTGTAAAAATTGTTCTGATTGTTAAAAATGATGCCATGTTGGATATTTTCTCTCAAAACTCTAGAAATATTCACATTTTCACAAAACTCAGAAATTTCAGAAAAATATTTTATTTAAAAAATATTAACGCTTCTAAAAATGTTTGATGTTTTCGTTTTTTATTTTAAAAATTCACGTGTTTTCATTATTTTTTCACAAATTCCGAATATACGACAATTTCAGAAAATGTTTTTGTTTTCTAAAAACTGTTCACACTATGAAAAGATGTCCCTGTTTTCAAATTTTCTCAAAATTAACTCTTTTGTGGGGAATTTTAAAAAATGCTCGCTCTTTTGAAAAATTCGAAATTTCAAAAGTGTTCCCATTAACAAGTTTTGTTCTCTAAATTCCAAAGAAATTGTGTTTTGCACAAAATGTCCGGATCTAAAAAAATATGTCAAAAAGGCACGTTTTTAAAAAATAATTGAGTTTTGAAAGTTTTTCATAGTTGTTCAAACAACTATGGGATTTTCAGACATTACTTGTGTTGTAAAAAATTCTTCACAATTTCCAAGAAAAGATAAAAAGATCCAAAACTGCCCGGATTCTGCATAGTAGTAGTTCTTTGGGTGGCACGCTCACTTTACAGGGCAACTGGTTTGCAACTATCCTTTGTGGGCTAGAGGTGTAGAGTTCGAATCATTGTGATGTCACTTTTTATTCCTGTCTAGACTGTTATGAAATATGCAACTTGTATTTTCAGGAGGCCATAGGCCAGTATATATACATGTACATGTGTGGAAACTATGCAGGAAACCCCTTATACAATAGGGTAAATATGAAAGGTTACATGGCTATATATATAATACTCTAACACCCCCTCTCAAACTCATGGTGGATTAAAAACACTGAGTTTGGACACATAGAAGCCATGCTGCGCTCTAGTCTGGGCCTTCGTCAGAAAATCCGCCAACTGTAACTCGGAAGGCACATACTGAAGATCAATAACCTGATCCTGCACACCAACACACACATAGAAAGCATCAACACCAATATGCTTGGTGAGCTCAGGCTTCACAGGATCGCGTGCAATGCTAATGCTAATAGCACCTGTACTGTCAGATAAGAGCAGAGTAGGTGTAGTAACATAAACACCAAAATCCTGAAGTAACCATCGTAACCAAGTCACCTCTACCGTCAAAAGAGCCATAGCTCGTACCTCAGCCTCTGCACTCGAACGGGAAACTGCAGTCTGTTTCTTCGTCTTCCAGGCAATGAGAGAACCACCAAGAAAAATGCAGTAAGCAAAAAGTGAACAGCGGTCGGAGGGATCACTAGCCCACGTAGCATCTGAATAGGCCTGAAGCTGTAAAGAACTGGAGCAAGGAAAGAATAGACGGTGAGAGATCGTGCCCCAAAGATATCGGAGAACATGAAGGAGGTGACTATAGTGAACCGAAGTGGGAGCAGAGACAAACTGACTCGGAATATGAACCGAATAAGAGATATCCGAACGAGTGACAGCTAGATAGACAAGATTCCCAACAAGATGATGATAACGCGTCGGGTCAGGCAAGGAGTCACCATCAGTATCACGGAGGTGAACATTAAGCTCCATGGGAGTCTCAACAATGCGCTCATCAGTAAGAGCAGCACGAGCAAGAAGATCTTGTATATACTTTTCCTGGGATATAAGAAAGCCATCAGAGGTAGAAGAGACGTCAATCCCAAGAAAGTAGTGAAGAGGTCCAAGATTGGACATAAGAAACTGCTCACTAAGACGGGCCTTTACAAAGGCAATATACTCGGGGTCATCGCTAGTGATGATCATGTCATCAACATAGAGAAGAAGAAGAGTCCGGCCACGAGGAGAAAGGTGGACAAACAATGATGGATCATGAGCACTCGCTGAAAACCAGTGACAGTCACCACAGAGGCAAAAAGCTCAACCAGGCACGAGGGGCTTGCTTAAGGCCATATAGTGAGCAACGAGGACGATATACCATGCCATCAGAAACAGAATACCCAGGTGGTGTCTACATGTATACCTCCTCACGCAGCTCACTGTTAAGAAAGTCATTCTTAACATCAAGCTGAGATACAGACCAATGACCTGTAGAGGCCACGGCAAGAAGTGTACGAATAGTGGTCATATGAGCCATAGGAGCAAAAGTCTCATCGTAATCACGACCATGCTCCCGCTGAAAGCCACGAGCCACAAGACGAGCTTTGGAACGCTCAAGAGAACCACCGGAGCGAGTCTTAACCTTGTAGACCCACTTACAAGTGATGGGACGGACACCTGGAGAAAGAGAAGAAAGATCCCATGTACTAGTGCGTTCAAGAGCAGCAATCTCCTCTGCCATCGCAAACTGCCATTCAGGATGGACAACAACCTCACGATAAGAAGCCGGCTCAAGAACAGCAGCACCAGCGGTTGGAAAACCAAGGCGACCAACAGGCAGAAGCGGACGAGGACGCAAGCCATAGGTAGGCTGAGACGAGGAGGACGGCACATCAGCAGACACATCCACAGTACGTGAACGGCGACCGTAATACTGAGGAAAAGATGGAAGAATACGAGGAGGAATAGCCGAGGTAGAATCAGAAGGTGGAGACAAAGAAATCACCGGGGATGAGGTGTAGAATCCGGTGACATGCGAGGTGAGGAAACCATGGGAGATGGTGGTGGGAAATTGGCAAGCAGTGGAGAAGTAGAGTGAGCAGGACGGAGAGACAAGGGCTCAACTGGAGTGATAGGTGTGTCGGGAAAAGTGAGGAAAGAGATATCCTCCACTAAAAAGGTCAAGGAAGATGGACGCGGGTAGAAGGGACGAGACTCATCAAAAGTCACATCCCGAGAAATACGCATCCGACGACCGATAGGATCCCAACAACGATAGCCCTTATGCTCATCACTATAGCCTAAGAAAACACACTCAACAGACTGAGTGGTCAGTTTGGTGCGTTCGCGAGGGGCAAGAACATAACAAACACAACCAAACAAGTGAAGCGTTGAATAATCAGGAGAACGATCAAAGAGACGCTCGAAAGGAACACCACCCTGGAGAGCAGCGGACATCCGAAGGTTGATGAGATAGGTGGAGGTGAAGATAGCCTCGGCCCAAAAATGAGGTGGAAGAGAAGTGGCGATCATCAACGCACGAGCCGTCTCAAGAAGGTGGCGATGCTTTCGCTCAACCACGCCATTCTGAGCATGAGTACCAGGACAAGAGAAATGAGGAAGAGTGCCCTGCTCAGCAAGAACACCACGCAACATCTTGTATACTCGCCAGTGGAGTCAGCACAGAACACACAAATAGGCGAAGAGAACTGAGTGTGAACCATGGCAGCAAAATGCTTATAGATGGAAAGAACCTCACTGCGAGAAGTCATAAAATAAAGCCAAGTGTAACGAGAGAAATCATCTATGAAAATAATATAGTATCAATGGCCCCCTTTCGAAGCGAAGGCAGTCGGACCCCATACATCATAATGGACTAAATCAAAAGGACGCTGAGACACCGACTCACTAGTAGGATAAGGTAACTGAATCTGTTTTTCCTAGTCTACAACCCTAACACTCTAAAGAGACATCTCCTAAGACAGACCCTAGAAGACCTCGATGAATTAATGACAACAAGCGAGACCCACAAAGATGACCAAGTCGATGATGCCACTGCTGGAAGGAGCCGGTAGCTGAAGCGACAGAAGTGGATAGACTGGAGATAGTGGTGGCAGCGGAAGGAACATGAAGCTAGTCTAGCTCCCAAAGACCCTAAGAGTCACAGCGGCGAGGGCCAGCCCCAACCGAAGTGTGCGTTCGACAATCCTGAATAGAACAAGAGTCAACGTCAAGGATGACGCGACAACCAGAATCAGTAAGTTGACCAGCAAAAAAAGATTCATGGTAAGTTGAGGAACATGAGCAACATCAGGAACAGAGTAAGAAGGTGTGGTAAGATTGCCTCGACTAGCAACAGAAAGAGGAGTACCATCGGCAGTGAGTACATGAACAGGAAAATCAAGAGATTTAAGAGAGGACAAATTTTAAGAATGAGAAGACATATGAAAAGAAGCTCCGGAGTCCAGAACCCACGAGGATGTACCTGACTGGGTAGAGGGTTGCTCAGTGCGGGAAGCATCAGTCACAGAACCTGCAGTACCCGTCGAAGGAGAACTTGAAGCGGCAAGTAGATGCTTAAGTCGCAGAATATCCTGCTCAGTCAAGGCTGTGGCTGAAGATGTCAAAGTAGAAGAAGAAGTCCCTGAAGTTGATGATCGCGCCTTACGTAGGTGTTTCTTCTTCTGGAAGCACTGATACTCAACATGACCATCCATATTGCAGTAGCCGCAGTGAGGACGAGACCGACCCTGGCCGTCCGTAGGAGTAGGCAAGAGCGGAGGAGCACTGGAGCGGGATGGAGTCGGTGCAGCAGGCGACATAACAGGAACTCGAGCAGCGAGCACAGTGGGAACCTCAAGTAGACCAGCACCACGTAGGCGAGTCTCCTCAGCATGAATCTTAGAAAGCGCCTCCATGACGGAGATACGACCACGAGCAAACAACTAAGCACCCCGGGGCTCAAACTCCTTACGGAGCCGAGATAAGAACTCGTAGACACGATGAAACTCCAAATCAGCCCGCACAGCCTGGCAACACTAACAAGTATGGAAACCAGCAGTGCGGAGAGAATCTAGCTGACGCCAGATAGCAGAACTCTGAGCATAGAAATCATCAACACTAGAGTCACCCTGCTGAAGAGCATGTTCCTGCCGGACCACAGACAAATATAAGGCATCAGCAGAGGGCTGATAGGACTGATGGAGACGGGTCCACATCTCAGATACAGTAGGGAGCCCTAAGAACTCAGAGGCAAACTGAGGCAGAACACTAGCAGTGAGAACAGCTGCGGCACGGGCATCCTCATCAAGGCACTGAGTGTAAGCAGAAAGAGCCTCATGATTAGTCTGAAGAGCCTCCTCATAAGTCGAAACCTGCACATCATAAGCATGGACGGCAGCGTCATCTGCAAGCTTAGCTGCATCCTTCGCAGCTTGATCAGCATCGACAGCAAGAACCGGTGGTGTCGGCGGAGTAGGGGCCACAGGTGGAACCGGACACGGCGGACAACGAACCTCGCCAGAAAGAACGCCCCAAAGATGAATGCCACGCATATGAATGCGCATCAAGACAACAAACTCAATGTAGTTAGTGCCATCAAAGATCACCGGACAACGAGGAACTGCGACATAGCCTGACGGTGTAGACATTTTTGTTTGCAATCACCGGGCAGACAGCAGTACAAACAGAGGGTCCTGATGATCAGCCGCAGTCAGCGCTCGCGGCGGCGGTAGCAGATGGATGGGACGAGAGCCAGCAGCAGGGACCGAATCCCGCGAGGGTGGCAGAGACCAGCAGTAGGGGCGAGATCTGGCGAGGGACGGCCGGATCGGACGCAGGCGACAATGACCGGCGACTGGCGGCCGGTTCCGGCGAGAGGCGGCCGGACCGGACGAGGGCGACGAAGACCAGCGACTGGCGGCCGGATTCGACGAGGTTCGGCGAAAAACCAGGCCGACTGCGGAAGATCGATCGCGGGCGGAGGCTCCCCATGTTAGGAAATATGCAACTTGTATTTCCAGGAGGCCATAGGCCAGTATATATACATGTACATGTGTGAAAAATATGCAAGAAACTCCTTATACAATAGGGTAAATATGAAAGGTTACATGGCTATATATATAATACTCTAACATAGACATCAGATCGCTGCCATACTGTATGGTTTTCTTAGGGATTGCCATATGTATGGGTGCGGTCGCTACTGCGAAAACGTTCATGGGCCAGCCCAGTCGGGGGGTACGTAGGGCGTATGCATTCTAGCAGGCATCACACATACGAAGTGAGAATGCCT
Source organism: Triticum aestivum (assembly GCF_018294505.1). NCBI lineage: Eukaryota > Viridiplantae > Streptophyta > Magnoliopsida > Poales > Poaceae > Triticum > Triticum aestivum. The sequence continues at coordinate 194,743,431 of NC_057801.1, forward strand.
TGTGAAAAGACTATCCTGCCCTTTATATGTTTTATGGGGGTTGTACCGAAGCGGGACTTTTTATTATTTTGTTTAAATTTCTTTTGAATTTACTGTCCAAAGAGGGTCTCTTTGAGAAGACCCGGTTCGCACCAGCAAATGATGACGAGCGAAAAACTTTAGACGCCAAAATAAGGCAAGCGGTTAGTGAATTGGATGGCATTATCATTCAGTACTAGATATCCGTGGAGAATACAATTGTCATTCATTCAGTACTAGATATCTATAGAGAATACAATGGCACGGCATAATGCGCAATGCCTTTCTTGTTATGCTTGCTTGCTCCTCCCATTCTCTATCTCTTTGAGGTGATTGCTTAACCCAACACTTTGGATTCCTTTTTCCTCAAAAGGACGACAAATCATAAAGAGCATAGAGACAAATTGATGACAATGGAAATTTGAGCAAGATATCTCGTCCTTTTGTGAAAACTAGTGCTGCTCTGCTCATTGGGATATTATTGAGTGCACTGGTTTCTTGGGCGTGATAGGAAACAGACCATCATATGTTGTACAGAATTATGTTTGTTTCTTTCGGGGTTATCATGCATCATATTGACTTCTCTAAACAGTTTCCATTCTACATTTAGACATGACGGTTTAGAAACAGGTCAATGAAGCTACTCATCTAATTTTGGTACACACTAATAAATTTAAGAAAGTCAATGAAGGTCTCCATTTGCCATCTGAGATATAAACTGAAATCTAAATCAGGTAGCACAGATATTTGTTTGGCTCCATTTCCAGTTTAACTCGCATACAAATGGAATTCACATCTAACCCATATTTGATACTCATTCCGTATCAAAATATAATACGTTTTTGCATTTCAAATCTTATATTTTAATAATACAAACTAGTATGTTTCTTACTTTTGACCGCTGTGGCTCTCACACTGTCGCACCCAAGTGACTACTAGCTGAAGTGTGTGCGTGGAAAGTGGCTTAACCATATACCCAAATTGATTAGGCGTTGAGTGATTGCTCTTTTGTTTGGCCTTTAGGTTGTACTAGTTTATACGACATTCATCTATTGGTTTTAGCAGAAAAACAACGGAAAGAAACAAAAGCAGCATAATTTTGCTCTTTTGTGCTTTCGATTCATATCCTTGGGAAAAGTGATCGAATTCCAAGGTTTTGATCCCTTTAACCCTTTTGGCCCACAATGTAACCTCTACTCCCTCCGTTCCTAAATATAAGTTTTTTAGAGATTCCACTACAAACTACATACAAACGTATATAGACATATTTTAGAGTGTATATTCATTCATTTTGCTCTGTATGTAGTTCATCGTGAAATCCCTAAAAGGACTTATATTTAGGAAGGAGGGAGTAGATAGTTTGTGGATCTGCCAGTAACTTACGGCATCTCCAACACCGTTCCCTAAAACAGACACATTATTCATTCGTGAATTGGTCTGGACTCGCCCGCAGACACAGATGCGAGAGCCGGCCATCCAACACATCACCTAAATGTCCGCCCAGGTCCGGCCTTCATGTCAAACACATAGCAACATGAGCAAATTAAAGTGCGGTGCTTATAGAGCTCGATCACAGTAAAAAAGAGGCGGATGTTCATAGTTTTTATATGTGCTCCATCACAAAAGTTTCAATCCCGCAATCCATGCAAAAAAAATTAAATACATTTTTGCCCTCCTAGATCGGTTGTTTTGCATTCTCGCTCACTTTGCCGCCGGCTCCTCCTCGTTAGCCACCTCCATCTCGGCCACCAAGCGCTTCAACATCCTAACACGAACATCGCGCATGATCATTCCCGCATTGGGATCCAACTCATCCATCATCATGGTCAACTTTTTGGTATCCTCCAAAGTGGTCGCGAGCTCAACCCTCCTCTCTTCGAGCTTGGTCTTCTTCTCTTCGAGGTTGATCTTCTTCTCGACCGCGAGCTTAACCTTCCTCCCTGTTTGTGTCAACATACGCCATCTCGCACGGCTGAGACATAGCGGCAAACGGAGAGCGGGCACCCAGCTAGTCTATGCCTGACATCCGCAACCGGTTAAGCTGAGGTGATGGCTAGTCCGCGAAATGAAGCGGCGCCGCATTGATGCCGAAGCAATGCGGCATGTACTCGACTGCGATGGCTAGGGACTATTGTTGATGACCGAGCTGCTTGGCAGTGTAGTAGTATGGCGGCTGGAACTACTCCATGCAGGAAGCCGTGTGAATAGATGACGCCTCCCCCGTCCTCGCCCTCCCCCTGCACCCTGTTCCCGCCCCAGCCCAGTGCCCTTATTTCACTGGCCACTGCCTCCTCTTGATCATTTGCATTCCTTTTTGAGGCGGTGGGCTTGGCGTGTCGCCGAGTTGACCTTGCGGGCGACCACCTTCTCTGGATCCTCCAGCTTTGTCAGCTCCTGCAGCTCTTCGTACGGGTCCATGCGGCGGCGGAAGGCGAAAAGCGCGAGAATTGGGGTGGAGGGCGATGGCGATCGGAGCAGAGAGGGTGGGAGAAGTGCGGGTTTTGGCACAAAAACAATGCGGACTACTCCAAATGTGCGAGCTCTGACTTGGTTTTGGCTCAACCACGAGAGTATCGGAGTCCTACGTGGCAGGGTTCATACTCCCGCAAAGCCCCCTTCGTCCGCGACCAATTTACGGGAAAACAAACACGCGGATGCATCCGCAGACAAATACAGGTCAACTTTAGATAGCAAAGTGTGTCCGGACAGCTGCAAGCTATTTAGGGATCCGCGTTGGAGATGCCCTTATCTGGTTTGCTAACAATGCTTTAAATAAGGAAAAGATATATTGTTAGTCCATGTATGGCCCAATAGCTAATTCCAAATAAATCTTAGGCTCATGTATGTCAAGAGGTAGAGGTGCAATCTTTAGCCCTCTTTGCCAGTTGAGGTGTAATTTGACCTCATTATATAGGGAACTATAGAGCATTGTGGAGGCCAAGTTTCATGGAGGCCAAAAAATATAAAAAGAAAATCAAAATTGAAACCTTTTAGTTTCAAAAAATTCTTAAAATTATACATATATACAAGGACATAATATGTATACAATTTCAGGATGAAATACCTTGAAATGCGAGTTGCACAATTTTTTTTATGGATTTTGAGAATGAACAGTGCATGTACTAAAAAGCCACATATTTGTTTTTTAGCTCTCGCTAGAATATTTCTCATAGAAAATTTCACACATGTACATTATCACTCTAGGCATATGTGTATTCTTCTAAAAAAATCTAATATAAAAAATGAATTTTGTATTTTCCAAATTCAGCATTCATTTGGCATTTTCGAGTATCTTCACTTCGCCGAGTGATTGGTACGAGGAGGCAAAGAGAACACCATCATACTCCCTCTGTCCTAAAATTCTTATCTTAGATTTGTCTACATAAGGATGTAGATACATCCTTATGTAGACAAATTTAAGATAAGAATTTTAAGACGGAGGGAGTATGTACGAGTTCGCCCGGGCTCGGGCGAGGACGAAGGGAGTCACAAAACATCTGTACAATATGATTCTCTAGTCCATCTGAACCTAATTTCGCTAAAATCCTTTCTCGATTAACATGGCAATTTGATCGGCAGTTGGAGCTCTTGTATATAAATCCCAAGAGACGAGGGCCAGGGGACACACATTCCACACACACACACACACACTGATAGCAGGAGCGAGAGAGGGGTGTGCAACACAATGCTCTGCTTGCTTGTACACCACCACCATTTCTAGTTTAGCAGGTGCTTCAGCAGACACGCCAGGATAGTGTTCTCCCGTCTGTTGTCGCTCCGTGTCTGCTGGTGAGTCCCAAATCCGTTTGCCTTTGCCCTTCTCCGCCGCATCTACTGCGGCATATGTGTTGATACGACTATCTAGATTGGCATAAATTGAGAACAGTCATACCGGATATGAAAATGTAAGCTTCCCGTAAAAAAAATTTTAAAAAAAAATACTAGGCGGCAATCCTGGTAATCCAAAGAAATAAATAAACTAGAAGAATCATCTGGGAAAAAGATGAACGAAAAATGAAAATAATTTGGAAATTGATGGTAAACAAATCTTAATTAAGAACAATGGAAACAGGCAACCAGTAAAATGCAACAAAAATGTAGAGCTAAAATTATAAAATAATGAAACATTTCTTACATATAAAGACACACTTAATAAAGTTATTTTAGAAGTTTCAAATTCCCCTCTTTCTATTAGAAAGTTCTACAAATGGGGAAATTTGTAGAAACTACAGGAAACTAGGTCAAATACGTCTTGATACTCTAGAACTATTTATCTAAAAAATTAAATTGCTTTCTATTTTCTAGGCAGTTTTGTTTATAAATTACTCTGTTTTCTCAATTTCAAATTTATTTTGCTTGTCACTTCGTATTTAAATATTTCAAAGGTGTTGTAAAAAATGTTTAATGTGTTTCTGGTGGTTTATTTCCATTGAAATTTGGGACCTCAACGATGTTTGTACAATATGCAACACAAAGTACTAACAAAGTATGAAATCACCCAATTTCCATGGGAGGCATGATAAAGTGTATGGTTTTAAAGGTTGAGTGGCGTCTCATAATAAGTTCGGTCGCGATGGTTTAGAGCAGTAATAGAAACAGAGCGAGATATGATTTTCTTATTCATGATATAAAAGAAAAACATGAAGAAGTGTAATTCTTGTATTACTCATATTAGACGATGACATAATAATCATAGCCATTTTATGGCGACTTTTTGGTAGAGCCCAACACCGAACTGTTTTATGGCTAGGTTTGGGGCAAGAGGATGTCTTAAACATCTTTAGACATGATTCTAATTCTTAATCTGGAGTAACAAAAGAATTTCTGCCCCAAAAAATATTAAATTCGAATCAAATTTGTATTCCCTATGTTCATAAATACAAGATGTTTTGGATATTTCAATATGGACTAAATATATAGACTGAAATGAGTGAACAAACACACTAAAATGTGTTTATATACATCTGATTCACTCAAGAAAAAAGAAACAACAATGTAAAATGTTGAGAATAAACATCCCAGCCCAGCCCGACCCGACTCCCGGCCCAGACCCACATCTGCGGGAGACAGATCACATGGACCGACCCAAGGTGCAGGTGGCCTGCAACACCTAGAGCTCGACCCCACTCCCAGCCACAGAGGGCACTCACCCCACCGCCCCAACCGAAGCCCGGCTGGCCGCGCCACCGCCCCCATTGCCGCCGGCGAATACCACCTCTCATCCTCGACCTCGCCCCAGACAACCCACCGCCATCATCCAGCCAGGACCCCCCCTGAGCCACCCACATCACCGCCGGACAACCGCATTGCCGGCCGGCCGTCCTGATCGCGCCTACACTCCACAGGTAACCTGCATACAAATCATAGAGAACCTTTGCCTTCTTACCATTTCCATTTTTTCCATCGATCGGCAAACAACACAGTGTTCCTACTACTGTACTACTTGCTAGCACACACCCTTCCTCTGAAAGTGAAACCCACAAGATGACAAGCCGGCCGCAAGAAACCTCGATATTTACAGGCTCGCGTGCCCTGCACCCTTTCCTCTTCTGAATTCGGATTCCGGGCAGTTTTCCACTAGACGCCATGGCCAAGAGCAAGAATGTCTCCTCAGTTTCGGATCGGAGGCGCGCACGCACGCGCCCCGTGCCCGGCCGTTCGGTGGCATCGTTTGCTGCACTCGCCACGCGATTCGCTCCTCAACTGAACTGAATGCGACGACTCATGTGGCACGGTTTCAGTCAGAAGCCCTGCTGCCCCATTTCCTCGAGTTGCTTGCTGCGAGGGGCCGGCGATGGGGAGGAAACCTTAGCATCTTGTGCGGATTCTGCGCGCGGTTTGTTTTCGGCTTGGAAAGTTTGTTTGTGGCCTTGCGCGCTTGTGGACAGTCGGGCGCTGATTGTCAGAAAGAGATGCGTTTACTTGCAAAAAGTATGAGGGGGAAGGTTAACGAGAAGACTTGCAGGTCTTGTCATTTTTTTTTTGCGGGAAAATTGGAGAGCTTTATTTCATGAGAGCACAATCGGTGCAGTCAGCCAACAGGCTAGTCACCAAAAAGCTAGGGGTTTCATCGAGCCAGCTTTCCGTCACATTCAGTGTGCAAGCACGCTTTGCACACAGATGCGCCGGAACATTTGCCGATCGATTTACATGAAAGATATCAAACGAAGAAAAAGAGGTACAGAGCTCTCCTATTTCTAAAAGTAAAGGAGCCACAATCGAGCGAGAATTGTGGCGAGATTGCCAGTACTTCACCAGCTCCAAATAGTCGACTTCCATGATCACATGTTGGAATCCTCGAAGTCGAGCAAACAGGACTCCATCTCGAAGTGACAGACACTCCATCATCAAGGGATCCGAGACTCCCGTGTACGGTTTGCACCATGAACCCATGAGTGCTGAGGGAGATCGAGCCACTCCTCCCGCACCGCCCCGACCTTCATCAAACTGCAAAGCCCCATCCGTATTGATCTTGACCGACCCCTCCTCCGGGGGACGCCAACCATAACCTGGAAGAACCAGGGTATCCTTGCGTGGTAACTGGAGAAGGGAAATAGCCTCCTTAATGTGTTTGATAGTTGTTGTGGGATCTCTTCATCCATCACCATGTTTCACTCGATTTCTAGAATGCCAAATAGACCACATGATAGTGGTGATCTTTGCACGTTCGTCGATAGTGAACTGAGGATCACAGGTTATGTCTCGAGCCCATGTGGTCGAGTGGAGAGGTGGAAGTCGTAAACCAAGCCATGTCCACGCCTCCTCCCAAAAACTCTGTGCATGTATACAATGTATTAGTGCATGCTTCAAATCCTCATCCATGGAGCGACAGACATTGCATTGCCGAGCATCCGCAATGTGACGATAGTTAAGGGTAGTTTCATCTGGAAGAATGCCACGTAACACTCTCCACCAGAACACTCTTACTTTTGGGATAACATTTAACTTCCATAAGGCTTTCCACAGCTGTTGATCGTCCGATGAAGCTTCGGTAACCGTCCTTTCCTCTAGAGCCAAATGCTCGTTATGAGTCACGAGAGTACGGTACGCCGTTTTAACAGTGTAGTTACCTGATTTGTCAAATGCCCATGCAAGAAAATCCTCGCCCCCGCCTTGCCTGATTGGGATATTTAGTATGGCTGTGGCATCCTGAGCAGTAAAATTGTCTCTGATCACATCAATCTTCCAGGACCAGCTTCGTGTGTCTATAAGATCTGACACCCGTTCAATGTTTGTCACTGCAGGTCTCTGAGTTGGGATCATTGCCACCGTACCTGGGATCCACTGATCCCCCCAGACCGAGATAGTAGTTCCATCTCCCACTCTGGTGATTAAACCTTTCTGCAGGGCGTGCCTTCCCACCACAATAGCCTTCCAAGTTGCCGAAGCGGACTTGGGAACTGATGCATGCATAAAATCGGTGTCCGGGAAATAACGACCATTGAGAACGCGTGCACACAGCGAGTTTGGTTTGGTGATTAGGCGCCATCCATGCTTACCTAGCATAGCAATGTTAAACAGGTTCGGGTCTCTGAAACCCATCCCCCCCTTGCACTTGGGTTTTGATAATTCCTTCCAGGACACCCAATGCAATGCCTTTTTATCAAGAGAGCTGCTCCAGAAATATTTTGCCATCGGAGAAGTAAGACTCTTACACACTTTTTTGGTGAGAAGGAATGTACTCATTGGGTAGGTTGGGATTGATTGAATGACAGACTTGAGCAATGTTTCCCGACCAGCACAAGCAAGTAGCTTTTCCGACCACCCTTGCATCTTTCCACGAGCTCTCTCGCTAATATGGTCGAATGTACCACTAGTGATACGTCCAACCGCAGTGGGGAGCCCCAGATATCTTTCGCTGAAGGCCTCGACCTGGATGTTCAAGGTCGTCTTCAGGACAAGCCTGACAGTGTCCGGGGTGTTGGAGCTGAAATAAATCGAACTTTTGTCCCGGTTCACGCACTGGCCAGAGGCATCGCCGTAGATCCTCAGAATTTCATTCAAACGACAAGCACTCGGAGTGCTTGCATTAATGAAGATTAGGCTATCGTCTGCAAATAGCAAATGAGAGACCCAAGGTGACCTATAGCTCACTCTGAGGCCCCTATCAATATAGCCACCATTGAAAAACTTCAGTAATGAAGAGAATCCTTCTGCACAAATCAGGAAGAGGTATGGAGAGACTGGATCACCTTGTCTGAAACCCCGCGATGGTGTAAAGAAAGGGAGCAGCTCGCCATTAACCCGAACCGAGAAACAAACCGAGGTGACACACTTCATGATCAGGCAAATGAACACAATGCTAAAGCCCAATCTGGACAGAATTGCCTCGAGATAATGCCATTCCACTCGATCGTATGCCTTCATCATATCTAACTTGACTGCACAAGAATAGTTCTGTCCTTTCTTCCTTCTTCTCATCGTATGAATACTCTCATAAGCAACAAGTACATTATCTGTGATAAGATGACCAGGAACGAAAGCACTCTGCTCTTCACTGATAATATCGTCCATGATGTATCGCAAGCGATTAGTGATAACCTTGGCCGCAATCCTATACAAAACCGGGCACAAAGCAATAGGACGATATTGTGAGATTGACTGCGGGTGGCGTACCTTTGGGATTAAAGTGATGGAGGTATCGTTCAGTCCCGACGGTAGCTCGCCACCATTCAGAAAGTCTAGGACTGCCAAAGTCACATCATTGCCTAGCAAGTCCCAATGCCGCTAATAAAACCCTGCGGTAAAACCGTCAACCCCAGGGGCCTTCGAAGGAGCCATTTGAAACAACGCAACTTTGACCTCCTTTGCGGTATAAGGTTTGGTAAGATCATCATTCATACCCTGAGTCACCTTGACGGGTACATGAGATAATAAGTCATTAGCCTCACTAAAACCTTGTGTTTGATACAAGTTTTGGTAGAAAGCTAGAACCTCAGCCTTGTCCTCCATCTCAGAATCACAAACTGATCCATCCACACGGCGTAAGCCCTGGATTTTGTTCATTCTTTTGCGCTGGGCAGCCTGTGCCTGAAAGTAGGAAGTGTTCCGATCGCCCTCGCGGAGCCATGGAACCCTAGAACGCTGACGAAGCCACACTTCCTCTTGGAGAAGCGCTTCCTTCAGCTTCTTGACTATGTTCTTCTCTTCGTCCGTTGGACCCGTCCCCATGGAACAGCACCTGACGCGCTCCAGTCTCTTCTGGAGTTTCCTTACTGTGCGTGCCAAACAACCGAATTCCTTTGAGCCCCACGGCTCAAGAATAGACTGAAGAGACCCCAAAGCTGTGGAAATCCCTTGGAGCCCTGACTTGTTCTGGATTCCCCGCCATGTATCACGTACTAGACGGTCGTAATCCGAGTGCATCTGCCATACATTCTTGTAGCAAAATTGTTTCTTGGCCCGTGTTCCGTATGACAATGTATCCCTGATTTCAGCTACAACAAAACAGTGATCAGATTCGACCGAGGGAAGGTGTCTGATCCGTATGTGTTGGAAAAGTTGCTGGAATTCCTCATTCGCGAAAGCTCGATCTAGGCGCGCCTTGACATTTGCATCTCCTCCTTGCTGATTGTCCCAAGTATAAGGCGTACCTGACCAGCCTAGATCTTGCATGGAAACCTCGTCCATTACAGACCGAAACGCTCTCATATTTGACTCCGACCTTGCTCTTCTGCTAAAATGCTCGGATGCATACAGAGTTTCGTTGAAATCTCCCATAGACAGCCAGGCTGTATGGGGTATAGCATATAAATTACGCAGGAGCTGCCAGCTTTCACCGTGATCTGATGCTCTCGGCGCCCCGTAGAAGCCAGTGAACCTCCAAACCGATAAACTCCGATTATTGCTATGAACCAACACATCAATGTGACACTTGCTGAATTTTTTTAACTCCACAGTCACCTCACGTGACCAAAAAAGACCAATGCCGCCGCTTAGGCCGACACTATCGACTGCAAAACAACCTCCAAAACCAAGAGAATACTTCAAAGCCTCTACTCTTTTTGCTTGAATTTTTGTTTCCATTACAAAGAGGAGAGTGGGTCCTTCCAGCTTCACTATACTGCGAAGCTCACGAACTGCCTCGGGGTTCCCAAGCCCCCGGCAGTTCCAGCTCAAGCATGTCATTGTGCCTGGCAGGACCGCGTCGCGGTCTCTGCCGAATTTTCAGGGGTGGGCTTCTTTTTCTTAGACTCTCGAGCAAAATCGTCACCTTCCACTTCATTACTAGCAGAAGTCTCTCCATCTTTACCAACAGTTTCAGCACCCTTGGCTGTACTAGGTTCACCATCTATAATCAGCAGCGTTTTCACCACCGGTCTGTATACTTGATTCGGGGCCTCTTTCCTCTTCGGTGGTTGCCTGTGCTTGATTGGGGAAACAACTTCTTCTCCCGGCTCCTTGTTGGTGCTTGAGTTTCTGGTTGTAGGCTTACTGTTGGCACCCGTTTTTGGATCCTTAGAAGAGTTTTCTGAACTCGGTGGCTTCCGATGCTCGTCAGAAGCTCGCAGTTTTGGGCCAAACGGAAGCTCACCGTTCTCATCCCTGGAACCAGGAGTTGGGCAATACAGCTCTGAGTGCCCTAGTCTGCCGCAGGAGAAACAGAAGTACGGGAGGTTTTCATACTGGATATCGTACATGTCCACTTTCTTTCTCCTGGCAGAATCTATCAGGATCCAGCGCCTGATCGGCTTAGCAACATCGATGGAAATTCTCGCTCGCAGAAACCCACCATTGTGGTCAAATTTTACCAAAAGAGCATCCTTGTCCATCTGCTGAGCTATTGGTTTTCACCATGCCTCATCGCGCAGATTGTATGGCAGGTTAACAACCCTAGCCCACACCTGCAGCTTATCGAACTTCACCTCATCCGGCCTCATGCAATCATCGAACTCCGCTAGCACCACCGCATTCTTGTTGATATGCCAAGGGGATCCGCCCCAAACACGATCCCTATCTCTCTGATTCTCGAACTCTGCCACAAAGATGTTAACTCCCGCAGATTTGAATTGGAGACCCCGTGGATTTCCCCATGCCGGCCGCAGGGCATTGGTGATCGTCTGGATATGTAGTTGATTACGGTGCAGAACCTTACCAGCCAGCAGCCACTTCACCGGACCTTCCTCGACGCGATCGTCGAGTATCAAAGGAGTCGCCTCTTCCTCAGAGATATCCAGTTTGCCCAGGGCTTCCTCCAGATGTTTCCTGGCCGCGCGACCCGCGAGTGGATCGTTCTCCGGCACCGCACCCCCCGCCGCAGAGTTAGGTCCTGCCATATGCAAGGTCTCCCTCCCGACGGATCTCTCGCACCGGCGATGAATCACCGGACGAAAACCTTTTCCACGTCCAAACCCTAATCGCCACCAGCGCCGCAAGAGCGTTTTTAGGGTTAGGGGAAAAAACTGTCAGGTGTTACCGAGGTCTTGTCATTTTTGGTGATGGTGACCCTGAGCCTGAGAGCAAGGCTACCATCACACGACGGCCGTATTCCTGGGGTACAAAAGCAATAGTAACAATCACTTATATACTTACCATATAAAGAAAATTGTAATGATCCGTCCGAAATCCGAATTTGTGCTACTTTGGGTAGACAGTGATTAGACTCAGCCCCCTGACAGAGAAAATGATCCAAGGCCCCTTTCTATCCCAAGGGTTTTGGCATAATCCCCAACAACCCAAACAAGCCTTAAATATGACCATGACAAGCAAATCAATCACACCCTATCGTTCCACCGATGATTCTCGACAGCGCTTTGCCGAGTTGAAGCTGATTTCTATTGCTGAGGTCTGAGGTGAAGCTGGTACTAGAAAATTCAGACTTCGTCGCATATGCCCTGCACGAATTGGCACCGTTTCTTACAAATAACAAAAAATGATCGTGCCTACATCCTACTGAATCGCCACAAGTTTGTGCTAACCGGCAATCTTTGCCTGAAGATCATATGTATTTCCTACAGTGGGTGTGTCTGAATGTTCTTTTCATTCCCCTGCTTTGCTACACGTACTGTCACCGGCGCCTGGGTTACCAGCAGACCAGGGAAGATTCTGCCGTTCGTCTCTGGAATCCTCTGCCCAACATTGCCATACTCGTCGGCCAAATTCCTGAGCGCCACAAGTGTGCACATCCATTTCCTTTGACATCTTGCACATACACACACCACGAAATATATACATACGGCCATCGATACATCGGCGTCGAGTTGCGCTGTTGCGCATGTACACTTGCCTTATCAGCCAGTCCGGCACCAACACGTCGTGATCATTTTGTTTTGAAGCTGGCAGAGACTTGTTATGTTATATATACCCTATGTGGTTCAGCGAGATGGGCAGGCTGGCAGCTGGTTTTGGCTTCAGTTCCAGTAGCACCCAGCTGAAGAATAACCGAGCTACTGAGGATTGATAGCGTAAGGAATCGGTGGTTCGGTTACTGTGTTTCCATCGTTTTTCTGATTGATATGCTTCACTTGCCTTGCAGATTCCACGAGGTTGATGGAGACGGACGAATCTGTGCGACAGGGTGCCGCCGGTGCTCGCGTCCAGGCAAGCCGATTCGCCGAGGAGCAGGCCTTCAGGGTAAGTCTCGGCTCGTGCCATGGGTCATGCAATGCCGACTTGATCGGACCACGAGGTTGAGCAGTGTCGTGCCGGTGTAGGAGCGGCATGGCGACCCGATGATGGCGTCTCCGGGCCAGGACTCGCCGTTCGACGCGTCCGCGCTGCGCGTCGCGGCGCACCCGGTCTCCGTCAGCCTGCCGGCCTCTCCGTCCAGGTTCGACGTCGCCCGGACGGAGGCGGAGTTCCCGCCGCGCCACGCGGCGGCCATCGTGCCGGACGAGTCGCACATGCTGCCGCTCTCGCCGCGGCCGTCGCCGATGGTGTCCATCGCGTTCGAGCACGTCGAGAAGGTGGTGTTCCGCTCGCAGCCGATCCACGCGGCGGACTCCGAGCTGTCCAACGCCCAGGACTCCCAGTCCCAGGTGGTGCACGACGACTCGATGAGCCGCGGGAGCGGGGCGCGCATGGGGAGGAGCAAGGCGCGGCGGGACACGAGCTACGACTCGTTCAAGACGTGGTCCGGGAAGCTGGAGAAGCAGCTCACCACCCACCTCCGCGTCGTCAGGCAGCCGCCGCAGCAGGAGGCGGAGCCCGAGGAAGACGAAGACGCGGCGACGAGCGGCCGCCCCTACTCCATGCCCAGAGTCCACCGCTTCTTCGCGGCGCTGGAAGGCCCCGAACTCGACAAGCTACGGGTACACCACGAGCAACTCGTTGCATGTCTAAACGCATTGATGATGAAGCAGGGGACCTCACGTGCTGTCGTGTTTTCCGTGCCGCGTCGCCGCCGCCGTCGCCGCCAGTCGTCGGAGGAGCTGGTCCTGCCGTCGGACAAGAAGTGGCCGTTCCTCCTCCGGTTCCCGGTGTCCGCCTTCGGCATGTGCCTCGGCATGAGCAGCCAGGCCATCCTGTGGAAGAACATCGCCATCTCGGCGTCCACGCGGTTCCTGCACATCACGCTCCGGACAAACCTCGTGCTCTGGTGCGTCTCGGTCGCGCTCATGTGCTTCGTGTCGGCGCTGTACGCGTGCAAGGTCATCTTCTACTTCGAGGCGGTGCGGCGGGAGTACTACCATCCGATTCGCGTCAACTTCTTCTTCGCGCCGTGGATCGCCTGCCTCTTCCTGGCCATCGGCGTGCCGGAGATGGTGGTGGGGAGCCTCCCGCACTGGCTCTGGTACGTGCTCATGGCCCCCATCGTGTGCCTGGAGCTCAAGATATACGGGCAGTGGATATCCGGCGGGCAGAGGCGGCTGTCGAGGGTGGCGAACCCGTCCAACCACCTGTCCATCGTCGGCAACTTCGTCGGCGCGCTGCTGGGGGCCATCATGGGGTTAAGGGAGGGCCCCATCTTCTTCTTCGCCGTCGGGCTCGCGCACTACATCGTGCTGTTCGTGACGCTGTACCAGAGGCTGCCCACGAGCGAGACGCTGCCGAGGGACCTGCACCCGGTCTTCTTCCTCTTCGTGGCCGCGCCCAGCGTCGCCTGCCTCGCCTGGGCGCGGATCACCGGCGAGTTCGGCTACGGCTCCCGGATCGCCTACTTCATCGCCATGTTCCTCTACGCCTCGCTGGTAAGCACCTCGATCGATCGACTGATCGCTGTGATAACCGACTGATCGCTGTTGCGGCATTGTTGCGTGCGTGCAGGCTGTGCGGCTCAACATGTTCAGGGGGTTCAGGTTCTCGCTGGCGTGGTGGGCGTACACGTTCCCGATGACGAGCGCGGCCATCGCGTCGATACGCTACTCGTCGGAGGTGAAGAACGCGTTCACGCAGGCCATGTGCATCGTGCTGTCCGTGGTGGCCACGCTCACGGTGACCGCGCTCTTGCTGACCACGCTGCTGCACGCCACCGTGCACCACGACCTCTTCCCCAACGACATCTCCATCGCCATCTCGGAGCGCAGGCCCAAGCAGAGCACCATCGCCGAGCTGAACGAGGTGCACGGCAACAAGGACGCGGACACCGCATACAGAGACCTCGAAGCCGCCTATAGACCCTGATCGACGCCTATAGACCCTGATCGACGCCGACTGAACTAGCGACGCCTTCTTCATGCATGTGGTGAAGCAAACACTCTGGTGGCGACTGGTCGATCGTGGACAGTGAGCAGGAGCATGTACGTAGCCGGGACGTGTCTTCGAGAGTTTTCTGTGGGTCGAGTTGACTGCCGTGCGGTGCGGGGCGGTGCGCGCCGCGGTCGGAATCAACACGGTGATCGATGGGAATGTGCTATATGCTGTAACTTCCGCGTGGTGGTGTGTAGGCAGGACTTAGATGCTGTTACGTATTATGGCTTAACCGTGAGATGTGATAAATCCGTCTCTGTATGTGGTACATTACGGATCACCGTGAGCGTACAATAAATCCGTCCCCGTGTGTGGTACATTACGGATCACCGTGGAAGATCGTGACCGGGTGCAGTATTCGCTCATCCGGTCGTCCCTATTCGTCCTAGCATCACCCTTTGCGAAGCATGTCAGTATGTCACACCCACCTTTTCCCCTACGAGCTATTGAAAATTTCAGCAATTTTTCGTTAAGTTTAATCTGGAAAAACAATAGATAAGACATAATAATTATAGTAGAGTAATCAAATCAAGTATGTGATGTAAGTAGTCATGCAATAGGGTACATACCAGATGAACATCATATGGGCATCTATGGATAAAAATAGAGACCGGGCAAAGTGCCTAACCGAAGCGAGCAGAAGACATTCAATGCGGCGAAAGAAGATGCAAGGGTTGTTCTAAAAAAATAGATGCAGATGCGTTGTTCGTCATGTCACGAAAGAGGTGATCAATATTGGGGAAGAAGTCGTCGTGCTCAGCCACGGTGGAGGAAGATCCTCTGTACATGATTACAGGGACCTAGTTTTGAAGGATTGACGCCTCACTTCTTGGTAAAAATAAAGACACACTGGAGATTCTCGTTCTGAGAGAGGAGGGACCTCTTATAGGTGTGTTTACTAGTAGGACAAGCGTTTCAACTTCTTTCTTGTGTGGCAAAAATAAAGGCAACACGTACACGTGCACAGGTCCTAGCTCACCCCGATCATGAAACACGACACGCGTGTGAGGTGTGGCGAGGTGAGGCTGACCAATTTAGCGCTTGCCGTGACAGTTAGCTTTCGTCTTAACCAGTTAATTCAGAAGTAACAATCACATAGGTACACCCTTAGCCAAACTAAGCGAAAATGTAAGGGGTAAACACAGGAGCGACATAACTCAACTATTGACCAAAGACACAAGTCAAAATCGATGCATATATTGGCAAGAGGTCCCAGGACGTTTACCGAGGACTCCATGGAGTACCTTGGTGATAGTGTCCTGGACTAAGGGGTACTAACCTAGTCAGCCCCTGGTCCCCGGGCCACGCCAGTGGGCCCTTGTTCTCATTAAGGTGGACTCCGGAAGCTGCACACTGGGAACGTGATCAAGATTGTATTTACTGAAGACTTAACGTATACTCCAAGACATCTCCTGTTGCCTCTGTGCATCCCCTGGATACCGACTAAGTAACCATAGATACCCTAACTAACGTGTATATAAGCCAAGGGGTTTAGCCCGTAGAGGGGACTTCAACACAATTACCTTCACCTAGCCCTAGAGTTAGAACATTACTTACGATCTCGAGGTAGATCAAGATTGTATTCGATACATCTCCATCAATATAAACATGAGCATTACGTAGGGTTTTACCTCCATCAAGAGGGCCCAAACCTAGGTAAATACTGTCTCCCTTGTTCTTGTTACCATCTATCCGAGATCCATAGCTCGGGACCCCCTACCCCGAGGTCCGTCGGTTTTGACACCGACACTAGTGCTTCCATTGAGAGTTGCATTGTGAGATCGATAGAAGGATCGATAGCTCATCTACAGATCAACTGCGGCACTGGCAACGGGGACGTATATATAAGTCCCTGGCCAGCTTTTTGTGTTCTACAACATGATTTTTGATAACCCACAAGTATAGGGGATCACAACAGTTTTCGAGGGTAGAGTATTCAACCCAAATTTATAGATTCGACACAAGGGGAGCCAAAGAATATTTGCAAGTATTAGCAACTGAGTTGTCAATTCAACCACACCTGGAGATTAATTATCTGCAGCAATATGATCAGTAGCACAGTAGTATAATAGTTTTGATAGCAGCAGTAACAGTAACAGTAACAATAGCAATACTTTTGTAGCGGTTGTGACAGTAGCAGTAGCAGTAGTTTTGTAGTAGTTGTGACAGTAGGAATAGCAATAGTAACCTAGCAAGAACAATATATGGATAGTTCATAGGCTTTGGATCGGCGAATTCGTTGGAAGATATTCATCATATAACAGTCATAACCTAGGGCGATACGGCACTAGCTCCAGTTCATAAACATAATGTAGGCATGTATTCTGTAAATAGTCATGCGTGCTTATGGAAAGAACTTGCATGCCATCTTTTGTCCTACCCTCCCATGGCAGCAGGGTCCAAATGAAAACTAAGGGATATTAAGGCCTCCTTTTAATAGAGAACCGAAACAAAGCATTAACAAATAGTGAATACATGAACTCCTCAAACTATGGTCATCACCGGAAAGTATCCTGACTTTTGTCACTCCGGGGTTTGCGGATCATAACACGTAGTAGGTGACTATAACTTGTAACATCAGATCTAGAACATAGATATAATGGTGATAACATAAACAGTTCAGATATGAAATCATGGCACCCGGGCCCAAAGTGACAAGCCTTAAGCATGGAAAAGTCATAGCAACATCAATCTCAGAACATAATGGATACTAGGGATCAAGCCCTAACAAAACTAACTCGATTACATGATGAATCTCATCCAACTCCCTCACCGGCCAGCGAGCCTACGAGGGAATTACTCACTCTCGGTGAAGAGCATCATGGAATTGGCAAATGAGAAGGGTTGGCAATTGCGAAGATCGAAGATCCCCCTCTCCGGAGTCCCAAACAGACTCCAAATCTGGCCTCCCGATGAAGAACAGGAGGCAGCGGCGACACCATCTTGTGAAACATGGTAATTCTTTCTCCCTGATTTTTTTCTCGAAAATGTGAATTTATAGTATCAGGGTTGAGGTCTGCAGGGCCACAAGGTGGGGACAACCCACCTGTGGGCACCCTGGTGGGTTGTGCCCTCCCAGGTGCCCCCCCTACGGTGGTTCTTGGCTCCAGTAATTCTCTTGTATTATATAAAAATTCCTCGCAAAGTTTCATTCCAATCCGAGAACTTTATTTCTGCACAAAAACAACACCATGGTAGTTCTACTGAAAACAGCGTCAGTCCGGGTTAGAGGAAAAGCGTTAGGAAAAGTAGATACGACGGAGATGTATTAACTCCCCCAAGCTTAAACCTTTGCTTGTCCTCAAGCAATTCACTTGATAAACTAAAAGTGAAAAAGAAAAACTTTTACGAACTCTTTTGCTCTTGTTTACATAAATAAGCTTAAGTAGCACCCAGGTTTTCACCAAAGATTAGAGTAACCATGTCAACAATAACTCTTAAAAATTATATTAACTCATATAAATGGAATGATCAACTAGCAATAAGATATATCAAATGACTTTGTCAAAACAACCATGATATAATATGAAAATAGTGGTATCTCGCTAGCCCTTTCTGAGACCACAAAACATAAATGCAGAGCACCTCCAAAGTTCAAGTAGTGACCAAACATTGTAATTCATGGTAGAAAAGATTCAGTCATGATGCACCCAACATTAGCTATACACAATACATGAGGATGACAATAGTGCTCTCATATCTGGCGCTTATTTGAGAAGGTGATGACACAACATAAAAGTAAATAGATAGTCCCTTCGCAGAGGGAAGCAGTGATTTGCAGCGGTGCCAGAGCTCATATTTTTTAAACAGAGATAAATGAAAATTTGAGAAATGCACCCTTCTTGTTTACTTCGCGACCATTAGTTATCGATATCTTCCATGCTAAACACATTAGTGGCGGTTCCCAAGCGATAAAAGTAAAGGTTTACTCCCCCTCCACCAATAAACACACTCCATGGCTAACCGAATCCATGGGTACCGTCCATACCAACATTATTCCTGGGGGAGTTTTGTTGCAATTTGATTTCGGGACTAGGAATCCCTATTACTGCCCCTCTCGTGCAAGGACGAGTGAATAAACACTCATCATGAGAATAACCCGCTTAGCATGGAAGATACCAACTACCTGCTGTCACTCTATGAACAATCTAGGCACACAAAAAGGATATTTATTTGAAGTTTTCAGTAGTGGCACATGCAAATTTACTTAGGAGGTAGGGTAATACCGCATATAGGTAGGTATGGTGGACTCATCTGGAATAACTTTGGTTTCAAGATTTTGATGCACAAGAAGTATTCCTGCTTAGTACAGGCGGATGCTAGCAAATAGGTTGAGAAGCGGCCAGGTAGAGAGCAAAAATGGTCATCAACATGCATTATGCATAAGTAACATTCGACACTTGCATGAGTAGGATATGAATACCATGAACATAACTATCATAGAGGATATGTTGGTTTTGATTCAACTACATGCATGAATATGTGCCAAGTCAAGCCACTCGAACATTCAGAGGAGGATACCATATCATCATACTATATCACAATCATTTTAACGCAATGTTGACATCCAAGATAACTCAGTATCCACTCCTAGCTACTTAAGCATGACATGAGAAACTATTATCTCTAACTGTCATTGCAAACATGCTTGATCATAATAGGCTGAATCATGGATACTAGGTTAAACGTATTTACAAAAACAGAACAAGTTGAGTTCATACCCGTTTCTCTCTGCCACCGCCAGTTCATCAAATATCGTCATTATTGCCTTTCACTTGCATGACCGAATGATATAAAAATGATAATAGTGCAAGAGTGCTGTGAACTAAGCTGGAATCTGCAAACATTTTATTCAGGAGGAGAAGACAAGGCAAATTGAGCCCTTTGTTAGATCAACAATAATGCATATGATTGCCACTCAACATTTTCATCGTGTCCTTCTCCTCGGTATGACTAAATAAAAGGAAAAGAAATTCAGAGAAACGCACTGAAATATTTTCGGAGTTTTTGATTTTTCTTGAAGAAAGCAAATTAAAGAAAACAAAAACAAAAACAAAAATGAGAAAAACTATTTACAAGGGAAAGCTCCCAACAAGTAGAAGAAGAACAAGGAAATATTTTTGGGTTTTCTTTTTAATACTAGAGCTAACTAAACTAGAAAGAAAAACTGAAAAGAAGCAAGAAACATTTTTTTAGGTTTTTTCAAAGTTTTTCAAACACACAAGAAGAAAACGAGAAAAATAAATCTAGCATGGATGATACAATGAAAAAGTGTGGACACCGGTAACTTGGACGAAATGTGTAAACATGAATGTAATGTCGGTGGAAATACGTACTCCCCCAAGCTTAGGATTTTGGCCTAGCTTGGTAATCATCATCCACGGCCTACATAACAGTTGGAGTGGTAGCTCACGGAGGCTCTCGCTGCAGCCTCCTCAGCCTGCCGAGCAGCCACAACCTCCACGTTGTGCGTGCGGGCCTTGCTCTCAAGGACAAAAATACCTTCCCTTGCTGTGAACATCAAAGAGAGCAGGCGCAGGCAAAAAGGTGTCCACAACGGACTTTTTATTAAACAACAGGTTATTGTATAATTATGGGTTTCACCACTAAAGAACTTATGGCACTTCATGGCATCAAAATCTAAGTACTGCGTGGGTAGGATAGGGTCATGAGGCCAAGGTGATACACCCAAATCCCTTGCCAGATGTGTGGCATAAATCCCACCATAAAAATATCCACTACCAGCGTTGTGTTGCAACCTGCATGCAACAATCGCTCCAAGCTTATAACATTTAACAACGGTGAGGGCAGTGTGAATGAGGCTCAAGTCGGGAGCACAGAGTGTACTACAGTCTTGTTTGCCTACGATGCATTTCCCATTAAACAGTGCAAAGTATTGAATCAATGGGAAATGAATACTTTTTATTCTAGCTTGCGTCATCCTCTAGTCTTACCATAGCAAAGGCTAGTCAAGAATATCTCATACTCAGATCTTTGTGGTTCGTCCAGCGAACCCCAAAATGGAATTTTGCAATATTTGGAAAATGTCTCTAGAGGTAAAGTAAATGGATTTTCATACAGTTTAAATGACACTCTAGATTCACAAGGATGGAATTTAAATTCTTTGGTAAATGATTCAGTGAGGCTGAGATGTTGGTTGCACTTATCTTCAATGTAGGAACCGAGCTCGACATTGTGAACATATTGCACAAATTCTTCTTTAATAAATGCACTCAACATGAAATTGTTGAACGACCATAAGCATGATTTGGTGGCGGCATCCCATATAGAATTTGCACTTGGTTCAACATAAGAACGATGAACAGAGCTGCTACTAGAAGATGCTCCGAGGATCTCTGCCTCAAAGAACTCCTCCCAAAGAGGTTCATCATATTCACGTACAATTTCCTGAAAATTCTTGAGTCACAAATTTTTTGTCGACAAAACTTCACAAGATTGATAGTAACTACTCATAGGGATGCCTAGAGGCCATATCAAGCATTCAAACTACTTAGAACTCTAAGAATTCAACATGCAAGCCCATCTACAGCAGCACCAAGAGTAGCTAATTATTCAAAATATAAACCACTAAAGCAAAAACTAATTGGACCAATGGAGGAGTCACATACCAAGTAGCAATCCTCCAAAACAGTTTTAGAAATGTAGCTTCGAGCAAAGAGATTGAAATCCGCGGGTTTGAGAGCAAGAACACGAGAGAGAGACAGAGCAATGGTGAATTTTTTCTGGAGGTAGGTGATGACATGGGCTAAAGAGATAAGTGAGGGGCCCACATGGGGACCACAAACCACCAGGGCGTGCCTGGGGGTGCTGGCGCGCCCAGGTGGGTTGTGCCCACCTAGAGCACCACCTTTCATGTTATTTGCACTAAAAATTCTTAAATAAACAGAAAAAATCATCTTAAATTTTCTGGGCATTCTGAGAACTTTTATTTTTGGGTCATTTTTTTATTGCACAGGAAATTCAGAAAACAGGCAAGACATGGTATTTTATTTTATTTAACTAAGAAAAACAGAAAACAAAAGTTGCAAACAGAAAGTTCTGCTTACCGAATTCATCAACTTCATACCTCTCAAAAATGATTCATTATCAAGGTTGATCAAGTCTTATTAACAACCACTTTCGATTGGCATGAAACCGAAGAACTTTAGTAAAACACTATCTTACCTCAATGGGGATATGCATGTCCCCAACAATAAGCATTTCATATTTCTTTTTGGCAGTAGGTAGAGGTAGTTGAAAACTTCCAATAGTCAGTGTCAGAGATTTTTCAATAACATTAATACCATTCACTTGGAATTGTTTCTTCGAAAAGTGCACCGTATGCTCATTACCATTGATATGAAAAGTGACCTTGCTTTTATTACAATCAATAACAGCCCCTGCAGTATTCAAGAAGGGTCTACCAAGGATAATTGACATGTTGTTGTCCTCAGACATCTCTAGTATAACAAAGTCAGTCAAGATAGTAACATTTGCAACAACAACGGGCACATCCTCACAAATACCTATAGGTATGGCAGTTGATTTGTCATCCATTTGCAAAGATATTTCAGTAGGTGTGAGTTTATTAAAATCAAGTCTTTTATATAAGGAGAAAGGCATAACACTAACACCAGCTCCTAAATCACACAAAGCAGTCTTAACATAATTTCTTTTAATGGAGCAAGGTATAGTTGGTATTACCGGATCTCCAAGTTTTTTAGGTACTCAATCCTTAAAAGAATAATTAGCCAGCATAGTGGATATTTCAGCTTCAGGTATTTTCCTTTTATTAGTGATGATGTCTTTCATATATTTTGCATAAGCAGCCATCTTTAATATCAGTTAAGCAAGTACGCAAAAAGACTAGCCTAAGCATTTCAGCAAAGCGTTCAAATTCTCCATCATCCTTTTCTTAGTTGATTTAGGTGGAAAGGGCATAGGTTTTTGAACCCATGGTTCTCTGTCCTTACCATGTTTTCTAGTAACAAAGTCTCTTTTATCATATCTTTTATTCTTAGGTTGTGGGTTACCAAGATCGACAGTTGGTTCTATTTCAACATCATTATCTGGTTCTTTTTCATTGTCTGGTTGGGTGTCTTCCTAAACCTCATCATTATATTTTTCATTATCAGCAGATGAGTGTTCATTACTAGATTGAGTTTCAACATCAGAAATAGAAACATCATTATTAGCTTCAGGAGGTTTTTCTATCTCAGGTTCACTAGAGGTATGCAAAGTTCTATCATTTTTCTTTTTCTTCTTGTTTTTAGATGGACTAGGTGCATTGGTGTTATTCCTTTCTGAATCATGTTCAAATTTTTTGGGTGTCCCTCAGGATAAAGTGGTTCCTGAGTCATTTTACCTCCTCTGGTTGCTACTCTAACAGCAAAGTCATGTATGTTGTTGTTCATTTCATCAAGCAATTCTATTTGATATTTAGCAACTTGTTCTAGTTGAGTTTGAACCATAGAGGCATGTTTTCCTACACTTCTAACATCATTTGAGATTCTAAATAACAAGTCACTCAAGTGAGCAATCATATCAGAGTTGTATTTCAATTGTTTCATAACATTTGCATTGAAGTGATCTTACTTTCTAATGTAATTATCAAACTCATAAAGGCATTGACTAGGATGATATAAGAATTGTCATTATCATTGAATTTCATTAAAGAATTTACCTCTACCACCTTAGGCGGTGGTGGTGTTTCAAGCCCATGTATTTCTTCAATAGGAGGTAGATTTTTGACATCCTCAGCTTTAATACCTTTTTCCTTCATAGATTTCTTTGCCTCTTGCATATCTTCCGGACTGAGATATAAGATACCCCTCTTCTTTGGAGTGGGATTATGCGGTGGTTCAGGAAGAGTCCAATCATCATAATTTTCCAATATGTTATTCAATAATTCCTCAGCTTGTCCAACAGTCCATTCCCTGAAAACACAACCAGCACAACTATCTAGGAAGTCCCTAGAAGCATTGGTTAGTCCATTGTAGAAGATATCAAGTTGTCAGGACCCCGACTCAATGCCACTTCGATCTAGCATGTAACACCTCATATCACTTTGCGGCCTCACGCACGGTATTTCCACGGGTGTCGCCTTACCTTTGCCCGGGACCGTTTGCGCCTTTTGGCACACATATATGATAGTGTCGCTAGCATCCATATGATAAGGAGCCCGGGCTGACATGGCTAGTCGTAAACCCAAAGTGGCACAGACTTACAGGGACAGACATCCATGACCCAGCATCGAACGTGTCGGTCATTAGCGAGTGAATCTAGGCTGTAGCACTGGGCTAGCAGGACTCCGGTGAACCGGGCTGTAGCGAGCTAACAGGACTCCGGTATTCATCGCGTGACATTTCCCCGAAGGGACAGACACAGGAACGAAGAAGGACACATGCCGGCCAGCCTAAGTGTTCCGGAGCAGTAGCAAGCTACCATGGCTCGGTGGAAACACTAGGAGACATTTCCCGGTAAGAGAGGCTACTAAAGATAAACAACTAGATAGTCAGATCCCACACATACCAAGCATTTCAATAACATACACACAATATGCTCGATATGTGCAAACACAACATGGCATCACAACATGACTCTACGACTCAAGTATTTATCCAATAGGCTCCGAGGAGCGAGATATTACAAACATGAGTCTCATGACCCAACATTCAGAGCATACAAATAAAAGCACAAGCGGAAGCTATCATGTCTGAGTACAGACATCTATAAATGAAAAAGGCTGAGAAGCCTGACTATCTACCAGATCCTGCCGAGGCACAAGATCGTAGCTGAGGTAACAAGCTAAACGTCGAAGTCCACGCGGAACTACTAGCGAGACCGAAGTCTCTCTGCAAAAACATAAATAGGCAAATGTGAGTACAAATGTACCCAGCAAGACTTACATCAGAACTATCTACATATGCATCATTATCAACAAAGGGGATGGTGGGGTTTAACTGCAGCAAGCCAGCTTTGACTCGGTGGCTATCCTGAACTACGACTGCAAGTAACTCTTTTGAGGTGGCGCACACGAGTCCACATATTCACCATATCAATACACCACTATGGATCCGCTCCCGTCTCCCTACAAGAACGCCATCCATAGCACTCACGCTTATCTTGCGTATTTTAGAGTATCCACTTTCACTTGTCTATGAACTGATATAAGCAACCCAGAAGTCCTTTTCCGCGGACACGGCTATTCGAATAGATGATGTTAACCCTGCAGGGGTGTACTTCTTCACACACGCTCTCACCACTTACCGCCGTTTACACGACATGTACTCGGCAACCTTCAAGCGGAAGCCCAACGTGGGTGTCGGCCACGGCCTACCTAAACACTCGAGTCTCTAGTCCAGGTTTATCGCCTATTCGGGTTCCATCCATGAGGAGATCCGGCCGGAGTTTCGCTCACAGCCCCAAACGATGTGTACAGGGTTCCGTGACACCAAACGGGCGCCCGGTTTACCCGGCCACGTGCCTACCGCATCACAGCCCACCCCTACGGTCAGCGCTGCGCACGGCCTCCAGCATACTACAAACACCAGAAACTACTTGCAACTCCTGGACAGAGGACAAGGGTGATCAAGAAGCCGAGAGGGTCCATTGGTTTCGGGCCCAATGCGTGGTAGTAGCTGAATCATGGATCACAAACACAGAACTCAGTTCCTGAGGACGGCTGCAATGAGACAACCCACCATGTACTCCTACATGGCCTCTCACCGCTACCTTTACCAAACCGTATTCACACACTTAGCTCACACACAGTAGGACATGTTCACACACCTCTGATTCATCCCCGATGAATCAGACCTGACTCAACTCTAAGCAGTAGTAGGCATGACAAACAAGCATGAATGAGTAGGCACAATAGGGCTCAAACAACTCCTACTCATGCTAGTGGGTTTCATCTATTTACTGTGGCAATGACAGGTCATGCAAAGGATAAAGGGGTTCAACTACCGCAGCAGGTAACAGATGAATCGTTGTTGTCCTAATGCAGTAAAAGAGAGCAGGAGCGAGAGAGTGGGATTGTATCGGAATGAACAAGGGGGTTTTGCTTGCCTGGCACTTCTGAAGATAACATTGAGTCTTCATCAGTGTCAACGATCACATCGTCGGTACAACGTCTACTGAGGGAGAACAACACCGGCAAACACAGAAGAAACACGATCAATGCAATGCACAATATGATGCATGCTATGACATGGCAATATGAATGTGTTTTGGGCTAATGCATCTAGCAACACGTTAAATGGGGTTGGTTTGAATACAAGATTCAAATTCAAACTCCATATGTGAGAGTTTAAATGCCATTTATTTGATTTGTGCTTAACAGCAGCTATAAGTTGTTCTAACATGCATGAAAATGGTACAGATGGATTCCTTGAATTTTTCTGATAATTTTTCATATATAAATTATTTAATTTGGAGTTACGGTTGAATTTCTATGATTTATTGAAGTTTAGGGCATTTTCTGAAATTTCCTGAATATTAATAATTCCAGTAATTCATTAATGCGTCAGCCTGACGTCAGTGTGACGTCAGCAGGTCAACAGGGGCTGGTCCGGGTCAAACCTGACATTCGGGACCCACATGTCAGCTGCACAGTGATTTAACAGAGTTTAATTAACTTAACTAAATTGTTAGCCGGGTTAATTAAATGGTAGGGCCCACCGGTCAGTGGCCCTAGGCCTGGGTTAGCGGGGGTGGTTAGGCCCTAATGACCGGCCACGTCGGATTTGCCGGCGGTTGGACGACGGCGACAACCCAGAGCGGCGGTGGCTCGCCGGAGTTGCGCCAGAGACGACGGATCGACGCGCCAAGGGCACCAGGAGGTAGCCCGTGCCCGTGCGCATCTAGGGGAACCAACGGGAGGTGCGGGGGTGGCCGGGGTTCGCCGGAGTGGAGCCCGAGGCAGCGGCCCGAGCTCGGGGGTTCGCGGGACCGGCGCTGCGGTGCACGGGAGGACGAGTGGTTAGGTGCTTTGGGTTCCTAAGGTTGCGGTGAGCACGCCGGTGGGCTCGGAAGCGAGCTGCGGTGGCTGTGGCCACGGCCACGCCATGGCCGGCGGCGAGGAGCAATCGGCTCCGGTGAAAAGGGCGGCTAGAGTACGGGAACGAGCGCGAGGAGGAGGGGGAATGGAAGAGTAGCTCACAGCGGATCTGGTGGAGGCAACGGCGAGGCCGTGGAGGGGCTGGAGCTCGCGAATCCTCGAAAGTTCGCCGGCGGCCGAAGGTTGGGGGCAAGCTTGAGGGCGACGCTGCAGAGCTTCCGGAGGGCCGTGGATCGGTGGGGAGGAAGAGGGGGTCGGGGCGGAGCTTCCTGGGGCGTCGGTGAGGCGTGGGGTGGCCGGTGGCCACGGTGGTTCTCGTCGGCGGCGGCGGGCGCGTTCGGTGAGGAGAACAGAGGAGGGGGAGAGTGTTCCGGGGAGAGAGAGGAGAGGGGCACGGGGAGAGTAGGAGAGGGTCAAGGGGGCCGCGTGGCGTCACCGGGGCGTCGAGGAGGAGCCAAGCAGGCTGGGAGGGAGGAGGTGGCCGGGGCGCGTGGCCGCGCGCGCCGGGCGCGTGCCCGTCCTCTTGGCAGGGAGGAAGACGACAGGGGAGGGGTGGAGATGGGCTGGGCCGGAGGTGTTGGGCCGTCCAGGTGGGCTTCGGTGAGCGCCAGGTAAGTCCAGGTAAGTTTCTGTTCTTTTATTGTTTTTCTGTTTCTGTTTTATACTTTGCCACTGTTTTTTTCAAATTAAAACAAATCCAAAACAGTGCCAGATATCCTCTGAATAATTTATGTTGCTACATGGACTTTTCCAACAGCACATAAAGCATTTCAGAGTTATTTGAAAATATATCCCATATATTATGAATATAATTCCAAATTCAAATACAATAATGATTTAAATTCAGTGCTCAAAATATTCCTCAAAATGTTCATTATTTTTGGTTTGGTGCAAAACCCTTGCCAAAATATAACCAACATTATTTAAGGCCATTTTGGAAACATTGAATGCATTTTCCAGGGTTCTTTGCCCCTCTTTTATTTAAGTTTTTGAGGCTTCCAAAATTCCTCAGTTCAAGTTTCAAAAATTTAAACATGATGCACACATGGAAGCAAACATAGGTCAGGCCAGGACTAGGGATGTGACAACTCACCCCCACTAAACAAAAATCTCGTCCCGAGATTTAAGCGTAGGGTAAGGTGAAGGGGGAACGCAACTAGCACAATCTTCACGATCCAGGTTGCACTTCAAATGAACGTTGATTCAAACACCATCTTTGTCTCGAAGTCTTCCTCTGAGAACTCCAACTATCATGTCAGCGAGAGGAAAGGGAAGACCCTAAAAGAATTGTTCTTCTCAAAGGTCGAACAACTCAGGATTAACCCACGGATTGAGACATAACAACATCTCTCGAGCTGAGAGACAAAGCACACATCCATAGGAATGGAGTGAAGCAGATGACAAAGGTTCACTAGGTAGACAACAATTTCACGCTTAAGAAGGTGGTAAATGATTGTCAACGTAGCGAGGAGTTTGAGTTGCCATGATACCATAACGATGCACCTTAGGGAAGGTGACTCGTAGAAATATCCCCTTAAGTGGCAAAAAGAATTACCTTTGATTCAAAGATCCTTGAAACTCTTTATACCAGCTTAAGGCAAATCATAATTGATCATTTAGAGGGGTTCGGTAGAATGGCATACCCGAACTTGGATGATGTGGATTACCTTGTTGAAGACAACGTAATGGATGAATTTGCTTATCACCAGAAATGGAAGGGACCCATGGTAGAATGGCACATTGGCGGTGCAAGCTGGGAACAAAATGCAAATGATGGGAATGATTCTAGTAACTGGGGAGAGGCTCAACAATAGAGAGTTATTCCACTATTGGAATGGTTATAGCATTGCCGAGGTAACTGAGAGCACTCCAGTTAGTGTCGATGATAACACCTAGCGCTTGTGCGTGCTCTCAAGAACTTGAGCATTTCCATATTCATCAGGGTTTTACCAATATCCGTGTCAAGGATCCTGGCAACACAACTTGCTACCACGATGAATGATGATGGATGATGCAGATGCAAAGGAAGATAACACTTCTCAGATTTCATCTTAGCGAGGCCAAGGAAATAAAATCTGGATGATCGACCGAGAGACATTTAGCACTCCGCTTCTAATGTTCTCCTTGATGTGCTAGTGTATCCCATTCATAGATATGGTTTGATAACTAGAACATCAAGTAAAAGGTCGGACTTCGGGAGCAATAGAATCCATAAGGAACAGTTACGGAGGTAAATCCTACGAAATCCTTATGGGGAGGTGGCCAACTTCTTCAATCAAGATACTACAATAATAGGTCTTTCGGCTCGGTGGTGCTGGCCATGACATCCACTTTACCAGTTATCGAGGAACCGATATTATAGTTCTTGGGGAAATGTTCCAACCATCATATCTGCCTGAGATTCAGATCTGGTTGGTGTCAGGATATTCCAGACTCATCGAGTCTAGGAAGAAAAATGAAAGTTTGCAACACAAATCGACGAGATGACGTTGCGGGATTCTCGGGAGATGAACTACGATAGCAAGCTCCAAAGCATGAGCTGGTTCTGCTACAAACATGTGAACACGTTGTCCCAGACAAGCATGCCCACATGGTAGTCTTACAATAAAACACTACCGAGTTCTGGTTGGGAACCATCAGCGAGGATATCGAAGTTCTTTCATAAGTCCGGATTAGCTCTTATGAAGATACTCCTTCTCCTTGAACAAATCAGTCAGTGGCTTGGTGTGCTAGGATACACATATGGAATGAAGGTTGCAAGTCTCCAGACCACAGAATACTTCGCACGTGTGCATGACTGACTTGCGATGATTCCAGAGGAAGCAACATTGACTTTCTCGAGTCCACGGCGGCAACTTGCATCAAATGCACATGAACTAGAGGAAGTCACTTCTTACATCCGAACATATGCTTCATGAGCTAGCATGAACAAATGCTTTCAAAAGTTTCCAACACTAGCTTAATGTTCAGCAAAATTATGGAGAAGACAAGGATGTTTTCAATGGGCACAACAACAATTCATCTGGGTTTCCTTTCAAAAGGAATTCCATAGTTAAGTGAACAAGTGATAGCATTGGTCAGACCCAAAAGATATAATGGTGTATGCTCGAGGGATCAACCATGAGTAAGACAACATTACGAATATCATTGGTTCTGGTCTGATTGGATGATAGCCCATACTCCAATCAAAGGTTGGATAAAAATGATAGGTCCATTAACTGATCACGAGGTTCAGTCGATGAAAATATCAACTTTCTTCAACACATACAAGACATCCCTTATAATGAACTATATGGGACAAGCTTCTATCTTCCAACTCTCCAAGTTGATGCATAGCTTAACCAACTAGCTCAGGGGTATCCAACACGGATTCTTGGAGAAAGGGTGGTTTACAGGATAAACCAACTTGATCACGAGCTCAACATAACAGTTAGGTGACAACCTGGTGATACTTTTGAGAAGATATCCGGAAAATCACGAACCACCGATATGTTACTAAGATCGAGGACAATCCTGCTTTTCAGGGGAAGACGATATGATCAATAGGGCAAGGATTTGAAATAATCCTGACTCATCGATCGAGGAGTGAACCAGGAGAATGGACTAGGTAGCACGATCAATCTTAGAATGATGATTCACTAACCAACATGCTAAGAATGAAATTATTGTCCTTTAACTACCAAACAACGGAGTTGCTAGCAGTATTGATTTCACACATCATGACTCACTTGTCGACATTCCGGTTGCATCAACACGAAGACCGAGGAATGACTAATGATGGTGAGAAGTATCACTGTGTCAAGAGTTCATAGGATGGTGTGCAATTCCCATGACATTCTTGATATAAAGATGGTAATACTCCAAGGTAGAACAGAGCAAAAGCTGGATTGGCATTTTGATCTGCGGAGTACAATTGTTTTGACCCAATCCTAGATATGGATGAGGTACTGGAGTTTGTTTCTCCTAGTCATTCCAGAATAGAATGGCTTGACGGACCACAAGAGTAATAGGTATCGATGAACGATTGCACGCATACTCTTGACTATCAATTGATAAACGAGGGTCAGAAGACAACTAAAGAGGGACAACTCAAAGGAACATACAATTTTCTGAGTTTTGGATGCATGGTTTAGCATGTCGAACGAAGTTCAACATATTTCTTCCGGATAACCCATGCAGAAAGGTAGAACTGGCAGAGCCACAATATATAATGGAGAACTCATCAAGAATAATCCTGTTGTGCTATTTCAGTTCAACGAGGAACTTCTACCATAAGTAGTTCATGGTATTTGGAAGAAGAAGATACCACGGACTTCAAGGACTATCGCAAAGGTTACTAATATCCTAAAGGCACTAGCAATTACTATCAACATGAAATAGGTAGGGTGAATCTCGGGTTCAAGAACCCAGGAACAGAATACCTATTACTAAGTAGCATCACGGGATGCTTTTGAGAATGATGGCCAGAATCATCACACTGGGAACACAAATCATGGCTAAATTACTAGATGATCCCCTATGACACCTAGGGTCATAATAATATCTCCAACATATATGTCAAGGTAACAGAGTACCTCAACTCACTGATTAGTGTGGTTAATCTGGCCCAAAGGAACATTGAAACGGGAGGAAGGAATTTGCAAGTGCATCAGACTGTTTAGAGACCTGAGATGACTCGGACAGCATAACGGCTGTAAATGCTCAAAAAGATTTGAAACATGCTACAAAAATGGTGGCATAGCTACTCAGAGGCACAATATCAAGGTTTGGAGATCAACAGTTAACATACAGAAGTAGTAGGAACTGAACTCAAGCTTAAATCCAACAATCTTATAAGTCTACGGATTAGTAACATGTGATCCTGATAGAAAGAAGAGATAGCCTAGTTCTTAATCCCCGTAGGAAAGATAAGATGACTCAGATCAGAAGGGTATAAAGTATAAGGAGTAAAAAGAGCCTTACGTTCCATCCCACAATCAATTCCCTTATATAACTAAACAATTTCTAGACTCAACTTCGACCAGTTTGGCTTGGTAATCCTACAGGCAGTCAAGCTCTGATACCAACACTGTCAGGACCCCGACTCAATGCCACATCGATCTAGCATGTAACACCTCATATCACTTTGCGGCCTCACGCACGGTATTTCCACGGGTGTCGCCTTACCTTTGCCCAGGACCGTTTGCGCCTTTTGGCACACGTATATGATAGTGTCGCTAGCATCCATATGATAAGGAGCCCGGGCTGACATGGCTAGTCGTAAACCCAAAGTGGCACAGACTTACACGGACAGGCATCCATGACCCAGCATCGAATGTGTCGGTCATTAGCGAGTGAATCCAGGCTGTAGCACTGGGCTAGCAGGACTCCGGTGAACCGGGCTGTAGCGGGCTAACAGGACTCCGGTATTCATCGCGTGACATTTCCCTAAAGGGACAGACACAGGAACGAAGAAGGACACATGCCGGCGAGCCTAAGTGTTCCGGAGCAGTAGCAAGCTACCATGGCTCGGTGGAAACACTAGGAGACATTTCCTGGTAAGAGAGGCTACTAAAGATAAACAACTAGATAGTCAGATCCCACACATACCAAGCATTTCAATAACATACACACAATATGCTCGATATGTGCAAACACAACATGGCATCACAACATGACTCTACGACTCAAGTATTTATCCAATAGGCTCCGAGGAGCGAGATATTACAAACATGAGTCTCATGACCCAACATTCAGAGCATACAAATAAAAGCACAAGTAGAAGCTATCATGTCTGAGTACAGACATCTATAAATAAAAAGGCTGAGAAGCCTGACTATCTACCAAATCCTGCCGAGGCACAAGATCGTAGCTGAGGTAACAAGCTAAACGTCGAAGTCCACGCAGAACTACTAGCGAGACCGAAGTCTCTCTGCAAAAACATAAATAGGCAAACGTGAGTACAAATGTACCCAGCAAGACTTACATCAGAACTATCTACATATGCATCATTATCAACAAAGGGGATGGTGGGGTTTAACTGCAGCAAGCCAGCTTTGACTCGGTGGCTATCCTGAACTACGACTGCAAGTAACTCTTTTGAGGTGGCACACACGAGTCCACATATTCACCATATCAATACACCACTATGGATCCGCTCCCGTCTCCCCACAAGAACGCCATCCATAGCACTCACGCTTATCTTGCGTATTTTAGAGTATCCACTTTCACTTGTCTATGAACTGATATAAGCAACCCAGAAGTCCTTTTCCGCGGACACGGCTATTCGAATAGATGATGTTAACCCTGCAGGGGTGTACTTCTTCACACACGCTCTCACCACTTACCGCCGTTTACACGACATGTACTCGGCAACCTTCAAGCGGAAGCCCAACGTGGGTGTCGGCCACGGCCTGCCTAAACACTCAAGTCTCTAGTCCAGGTTTATCGCCTATTCGGGTTCCATCCATGAGGAGATCCGGCCGGAGTTTCGCTCACAGCCCCAAACGATGTGTACAGGGTTCCGTGACACCAAACGGGCGCCCGGTTTACCCAGCCACGTGCCTACCGCATCACAGCCCACCCCTACGGTCAGCGCTGCGCACGGCCTCCAGCATACTACAA
This sequence comes from Triticum aestivum, assembly GCF_018294505.1. Classification (NCBI taxonomy): domain Eukaryota; kingdom Viridiplantae; phylum Streptophyta; class Magnoliopsida; order Poales; family Poaceae; genus Triticum; species Triticum aestivum. Next base: position 194,776,741 of record NC_057801.1, read on the forward strand.
ACACCAGAAACTACTTGCAACTCCTGGACAGAGGACAAGGGTGATCAAGAAGCCGAGAGGGTCCATTGGTTTCGGGCCCAATGCGTGGTAGTAGCTGAATCATGGATCACAAACACAGAACTCAGTTCCTGAGGACGGCTGCAATGAGACAACCCACCATGTACTCCTACATGGCCTCTCACCGCTACCTTTACCAAATCGTATTCATACACTTAGCTCACACACAGTAGGACATGTTCACACACCTCT
>NC_057801.1:194776999-194778717 GCF_018294505.1 Triticum aestivum
GCAGGGTTCCCAAGCCCACCAACCGGGTGCCACTTGGTACACCGGGCCACTGTGCCTAGTCTGTCCCAAGCCCACCTATACCGGGTGCCACTTGGTAGACTACTAACACTACCTACAAACACCAGAAACTAGTTGCAACTCCTGGACAGAGATCATGTTGATTAATAAGTCGAGAGGGGCACTTAAGCATTCCAATGTGTGGTAGTAGCTGGTCATGGATCACAAACACAGAACTCAGTTCCTGAGGACGGCTGCAATGAGACAACCCACCATGTACTCCTACATGGCCTCTCACCGCTACCTTTACCAAATCGTGTTCACACACTTAGCTCACACACATTGGGACATGTTCACACGCCTCTGATTCATCCCCGATGAATCAGACCTGACACAACTCTAAGCAGTAGCAGGCATGACAAACAAGCATGAATGAGTAGGCACAACAGGGCTCAAACAACTCCTACTCATGCTAGTGGGTTTCATCTATTTACTGTGGCAATGACATGTCATGCAGAGGATAAAGGGGTTCAGCTACCGCAGCAAGTATCAAATATGTCGTTGTTGTCCTAATGCAGTAAAAGAGAGCAGGAGCGAGAGAGTGGGATTTTATCGGAATGAACAAGGGGGTTTTGCTTGCCTGGCACTTCTGAAGATAATATAGCTCTTCATCGGTGTCATCGATCACATCGTCGGTACACGTCTATCGAGAGGGGACAATTACCGGCAAATACAGAAAAACACGATCAATGCAATGCACAATATGATGCATGCTATGACATGGCAATATGAATGTGTTTTGGGCTAATGCACCTAAAACCAGATTAAATGAAGTTGGTTTGAATCCAAGATTTAAATTCAAACTCCATATGTGGTTATTTAAATGTCATTCACTTCATTTGCCCTAAACAGTAGTGATAAGTTGTTCTAACATGCATGAAAATGGTACAGATGGATTACTTGAATTTTTCTGATAATTTTTCATATATAAATTATTTAATTTGGAGTTACGGTTGAATTTCTATGATTTATTGAAGTTTTAGCTATTTTCTGGAATTTCCTGATTATTTTTAAATCCAGAAAATACTTATTGCGTCAGCCCCACGTCACAGTGACGTCAGCAGGGTCAACTGAGCGCCCCAGGTCAAACTTGACGTGTGGGGGCCACACGTCAGTGACACAGGAGCTAATCCCGGTCAAACCCAGCGCTGACTGGGGTTTGACCAGGGGTGGGGCCCACTGTCAGTGGCTGTGGGGGTGTTTAGCGTGGTCATTAGTGCTAACTAAATCAGCGCCACGTCAGCTGCCGGCGTTTAACCGCCGGCAACCTCAGATCGCGGCGGCGTCCGCGTCGGGTTTGCGCTACAGGGCGCCGTTTTACTCGTGGTTTGTGGCTACGGCTAGCTGGCAAAGCAGCGCATCTAATGGAGCGAACGGGGGGAGCTGGGGTGGCCCGAGTCGACGGCGGCGAGCTCCAAGGCGGCGGCCGGAGTTCGGGCACCTGCGGGTTTGGCGTTGTGGTGCTCGGGAGGGGAAGCTGGTGGGTTCTACGTGCTCCTGGTGAGGTTTGGAGCACGGTGGTGTGCCCGGCTTTGAGCCACGGTGGCTCTGGCCACGACGGTGACGAGGCACGGCGGCGGCGAGCTCTCAGATCCGGCGGAAGCAATGGCTAGAGCGGCCAAACGGCACGGGAAGAAGAGGGGAACGGGTCAGCGGCTCAC
>NC_057801.1:194778727-194851367 GCF_018294505.1 Triticum aestivum
ATCAATGCAATGCACAATATGATGCATGCTATGACATGGCAATATGAATGTGTTTTGGGCTAATGCATCTAGCAACACGTTAAATGGGGTTGGTTTGAATACAAGATTCAAATTCAAACTCCATATGTGAGAGTTTAAATGCCATTTATTTGATTTGTGCTTAACAGCAGCTATAAGTTGTTCTAACATGCATGAAAATGGTACAGATGGATTCCTTGAATTTTTCTGATAATTTTTCATATATAAATTATTTAATTTGGAGTTACGGTTGAATTTCTATGATTTATTGAAGTTTAGGGCATTTTCTGAAATTTCCTGAATATTAATAATTCCAGTAATTCATTAATGCGTCAGCCTGACGTCAGTGTGACGTCAGCAGGTCAACAGGGGCTGGTCCGGGTCAAACCTGACGTTCGGGACCCACATGTCAGCTGCACAGTGATTTAACAGAGTTTAATTAACTTAACTAAATTGTTAGCCGGGTTAATTAAACGGTAGGGCCCACCGGTCAGTGGCCCTAGGCCTGGGTTAGCGGGGGTGGTTAGGCCCTAATGACCAGCCACGTCGGATTCGGCGGCGGTTGGACGACGGCGACGACCCAGAGCGGCGGTGGCTCGCCGGAGTTGCGCCAGAGATGACGGATCGACGCACCAAGGGCACCAGGAGGTAGCCCGTGCCCGTGCGCATCTAGGGGAACCAACGGGAGGTGCTGGGGTGGCCGGGGTTCGCCGGAGTGGAGCCCGAGGCGGCGGCCGGAGCTCGGGGGTTCGCGGGACCGGCGCTGCGGTGCACGGGAGGACGAGTGGTTAGGTGCTTTGGGTTCCTAAGGTTGCGGTGAGCACGCCGGTGGGCTCGAAAGCAAGCTGCGGTGGCTGTGGCCACGGCCACGCCATGGCCGGCGGCGAGGAGCAATCGGCTCCGGTGAAAAGGGCGGCTAGAGTACGGGAACGAGCGCGAGGAGGAGGGGGAATGGAAGAGTAGCTCACAGCGGATCTGGTGGAGGCAACGGCGAGGCCGGGGAGGGGCTGGAGCTCGCGAATCCTCGAAAGTTCGCCGGCGGCCGAAGGTTGGGGGCGAGCTTGAGGGCGACGCTGCAGAGCTTCCGGAGGGCCGTGGATCGGTGGGGAGGAAGAGGGGGTCGGGGCGGAGCTTCCTGGGGCGTCGGTGAGGCGTGGGGTGGCCGGTGGCCACGGTGGTTCTCGTCGGCGGCGGCGGGCGCGTTCGGTGAGGAGAACAGAGGAGGGGGAGAGTGTTCCGGGGAGAGAGAGGAGAGGGGCACGGGGAGAGTAGGAGAGGGTCGAGGGGGCCGCGTGGCGTCACCGGGGCATCGAGGAGGAGCCAAGCAGGCTGGGAGGGAGGAGGTGGCCGGGGCGCGTGGCCGCGCGCGCCGGGCGCGTGCCCGTCCTCCTGGCAGGGAGGAAGACGACATGTGAGGGGTGGAGATGGGCTGGGCCGGAGGTGTTGGGCCGTCCAGGTGGGCTTCGGTGAGCGCCAGGTAAGTCCAGGTAAGTTTCTGTTCTTTTATTGTTTTTCTGTTTCTGTTTTATACTTTGCCACTATTTTTTTCAAATTAAAACAAATCCAAAACAGTGCCAGATATCCTCTGAATAATTTATGTTGCTAGATGGACTTTTCCAACAGCACACAAAGCATTTCAGAGTTATTTGAAAATATATCCCATATATTATGAATACAATTCCAAATTCAAATACAATAATGATTTAAATTCAGTGCTCAAAATATTCCTCAAAATGTTCATTATTTTTGGTTTGGTGCAAAACCCTTGCCAAAATATAACCAACATTATTTAAGGCCATTTTGGAAACATTGAATGCATTTTACAGGGTTCTTTGCCCCTCTTTTATTTAAGTTTTTGAGGCTTCCAAAATTCCTCAGTTCAAGTTTCAAAAATTTAAACATGATGCACACATGGAAGCAAACATAGGTCAGGCCAGGACTAGGGATGTGACACAAGTATTTCATTTTTCTTAGATGGATGATTAGGCAAAGCATTAAGCAATTGGAGAAGCCTCCCCCAAGCTTGTGGGAGACTCTCTTCTTCAATTTGCAGACTACGCACACAACCAGGAGCAAGAGTATTGTACCAAGTCTTAGCATCACCGTTTAATGAGAATGGAAATGAAAGAGCTGGATATCGACTAGAGGGGGGTGAGTAGGCGATTTTTATGAAAGTCTTCAAAACATGGGAGTTTCGAAGACAAACAATAGAAATGACCCTATTTGTATGCAGTGGAAGGTGGACTACACTAGGCAAGCCATAGTTGAGTATTCAATGAAGTGAAAGCACGAAGACTATTAGCAGCTAGGTAGTAAGGATCAGGATGGAAGATAGTATGAAGCCAATCAGAACAAGTAGTCACTCAGTGAAGTCAAATAGATAATGCAAGCAGGAAATGACTTCATGAAGACAAACTGTAAGTAAAGAGAAGCAAGAGATAGAACCAGTAGCTTGGAGAGGACAACGATTTGTTCGACCAGTTCCAGTTGTTGTGACAACTGTACGTATGGTTAGGGAGGCTGAGATTTAACTCAGAAGACCGCGTCTTCACCTTACTCCCCTTGAGCTAAGGACACTTAGTCCTCGCCCAATCACTCTGGTAATTCTTCAAGGTAGACTTCCGAACCTTCACAGACTTCGTTCACCGGCAATCCACAATGACTCTTGGATGCTCAGAACGTGACGCCTAACCGGCTGGAGGATTCACAGTCCTCAAGTGTAACAAGTCTTTAGATCACGCTGACAGAAAGACTTCAGTGATGCCAACCACTCTTTGGGCTCTGTGTGGTTTGGGCTTTGTCCTTGCAAGGATTCTCTCTCAAATGCTTCGGAGGTGGGTTGCTCTCAAACGACAAAAGCCGTGCACTAACTCTGAGCAGCCACCAATTTATGGTGTAGAGGGTGGGCTATTTATAGCCACTAGGCAACCCGACCTGAATTGTCCAAAGTGACCCTGGGTCACTAAGGAACTGACACGTGTTCCAACGGTCAGATTTCAAACACACGCGATAGCTTGACTTGGGCTACAAGTAAATCTGACTCATTCGACTCTGGATAAGATTTGCACTCATTGTCTTTGCTCGAAGACATAGGATTTGGTTGAGCATCACTTTAGTCACTCTGACTTTGTTCACTTGGACCCCACTTAACAGTGCGGTGGTTCATATGACTCAACAAAGAAGAAAAGGAAACAACGAAACGACTAAGTCTTCGCGCTCCATAGTCTTCATGCGATGTCTTCTCATGTCATAGACTTCATTGTGAATAGCTTCACAGACCACCATTCTCTTCAATGTCTTCACACATTTTTAGGGTCATCTCCGGTAGGTAAACCGAATCAATGAGGGACTACTACCTGTGTTATCCTGCAATTCTCACAAACACATTAGTCCCTCAACCAGGTTTGTCGTCAATACTCCAAAATCAACTAGGGGTGGCACTAGATGCACTTACAATATCCCTCTTTTTGGTGATTGATGACAAACTGGTTGATGTTTTCAATGGAGATAAAAGTATGTGAAATTGTAAAGGGTTGAGATATTGTCTTCGTAAGTGGCAAAAGGCTCCCCCTGAAGATGTGCATATAAAGGTTTTGCTTTGGAATGCAAATGCACATGGTAGGTTGTACTTGTGGAGATCCTCTTCAACTTATGAAGACAATACATCATGCATGAAAAGATATAACTAGGATAATGACATGCATAATGAAAAATGGATGTCTGCAAGATGACTTCATGCAGGATTTATTATCGCACCTGCGGAATTTATCGTTGCATCACAGAATAGCAGAAAAAGTAGCAGACGACCATCAAGTTTAAGTGCTACAACTCAAAGAACCAAATGTTTCAAAAGCAAGAGTTGTAAGCACTTGGCAAAAGTATAGCAACCACCCATATGGACCCGCTTGAAGACTATCAACTCATATGCTTCTCCCCATTTTGTCAGTAAGGACCAAAAAGGTTTGAAGACATAGAGCCTCTACTCGTTCCCATGAGGAGTAGGTGAAGCAGCAGGGTCGCGGTTGAGGTTCGGTGGTGCAGACGAACTCGGTGCAGTGTCGATACGCGCCGAAGTTGGAGGTGGCGAGGTAGCATCATCATCGTCATCAAGGACTCTGGCATGAACAGTTGCCGCGGAGGAGGAGTACTTAGAATCTTCGAGTGATGGAGTCCGACGCAAGACATCGTTCCTGGGAGGAGTGGTATCAAACTTGAATCTCTCTATGAAGCCATCGTCTTGAAGATCAGCTTCAGCTCTGAGTAATGTCAGACTCTTCCATGACCTCCGACAGGTTTCATGAGTGACAAACGCATTCTTGGTGGTAAGATTGCGAATGCGATTAACATCCACCAAGAGGCTTTGCATCTAACGCTTTAGCCAGTTATGATGCTTATCCTATTTTTGATGCAGGGCAACGAGAAGCTCTCGGTCATTGAGAACACGAGATCTCTTCCAAGGCCTTTGAGTAATTGTGCTTTCAGTGGCTTCAGTATAGGCACGATGAGGTGCACGTGTACGTCTAGCCAGAGGATAAACACGAGTTGCAGCAATAACTCCTTCAATGGGCTGAGTGAAGCTTTGGTGATCGGCGTTGTGAAGGTAAATTGGCTCATTTGCAGGCTCTGGGTATATGGCTTCGACAGGCATATCAACCTCTGGCAAGAATATCAGATGGTTGCGCGCAGATGGCTGATAGTTGACAGCAGAATGAAGCTTGATGAGGCGCATAACCCATGGAGCATAAAACTTCAGTCCAAATAAACAGATCCAGATGCAGCCAATTGCTTGATGAAGAAGTCTTGAGCATTGAAGCTGATGCCATTGAGTATATAGAAAACCAATGTCTTCATTGAGCCTTCAAGCTTTGCTGAAGAAGGATGTCCTTTGACGAGCCATAGAGTTCGCCTTATAATATGATAGATTGTGCGAGGCAGATATTCTAGGTCTTCAACAAAGAATTCCTTTGGATATTCAGCATCTTGTGGCAGTGGCTTCATCATGCTCAGCATTTGGCTCATATTGGGCTCAGGTTTCTGAAAGATGCTCACCAAAGCATTGCGGTGAAGCTGACAACCAGGCTCATAGAGTTCACCTAGAGTGGGCAGGCCAGTAAGCTCAATGATGTCAAGAGCTTTGGCTTCATGGTGTACATTGCCTATCATCCACTCAAGGACCCATGTCTTCAGATCCCTGTGGTAGCTGCGAATGTGGAGAGTTGCATAGAATTGCAGCAGAAGTTCTTCATTCCAATTTACTTTATTAGTCACAAACTATAGAAGACCTGCATCTCTGAAACATTTGAGGGCTTCTTCTAAGCAAGGCAGGCCTGCAATGGCTTCACAGTCTAGACGCATATGGGGAAAGATGCACCCCTGATTGTATAGTATGCATGAATAGTAACTGCGCTGTTGATAACTCCAGAACCGATCAGATGATACTCTTGGCTTGGAATATGGGTTCTTGGTGCTATCAAAGAAGGTGTTGTGTGCAATGAAGCCATTAGCGTTGAATGATCCCGGCGCAGATGCAGTACCTAGAAACCTTGGGAGCCTCGGTTTTGGCTTCTGGATCTAAGGCCTGTGCTCGACATGATAATCAAATTGTGGCCCGACAGCAGGTGGAGGAACCAGAATGGGCCAACGAACAGTGACAAGCTCGCCTTGATAAAATGCTTGCTCAATGGTGTGAGGCCTTGGTGGCGGTACAGGAGCAGAAGCATTGACAAGGTCTTTAGACTGCACATTGGTGGTAGGTGCATCATTCGCTTCAGACACCGTATTTACTGTAGGAGCCACATTACCTTCAGTCATGACAATGTCATTAGCTTCAGTAGTGTTGTTTGTGGCCGCCTCAATATTTTCAGCCTCCACTGGAGTAGCTGGAGGGTTCGACACATTCTCCTCGAGAACATCTTGTTGGTTGGTAGGGGGTGTGGCAACATGTTCTTCTTCTTCTTCACGGGTTTCTTGTGGTTCTGTGGCTGTTGCAGCCGGTGTATCTTCAGCGGCTTTGGCTTCAGATTTAGAGATGTTCACGGTAGGAGTGGCTTCAGGAAACACTTGTCGTGCAACTGAGTTGTCTTGCACTTCTCCTTCTGGAACGCTCGATGGAGCGACTTGTGGCCTTGGTCCTTTGCGAAGCCTGCGAAATGCGGGCGACGCTTTTGGAGAGGGAGTTGGCTGGACCACATAGTCATCATCATCAAGCACCTGAGTGGTGACTTGAGGTGGGGGAGTACTTGGAGATACTTGACTTGGGGTGTCTGAAAGGTACACAATGTCGCCTAGAGGGGGGGGGGTGAATAGGCATTTGAAAATCTTTTACGGATTTGGCTATATCCTAATGCGGAAATAAACTAAGCGGATACTTTTCAGGCACAAATCCTAACTATACTAGGCTCACTAAGTGCACCAACAACTTAGCATAAACAAGATGGGAACAACGAGGATATGAGTAAGCACAAGTAAGTCACACAAACTTACTCAATGTATATCATGAGATATGAATAATACACACAACCACAAGTAAGCAATACAAGCTTACACAAATTGTATCACAATATATGGGATTGAATGATACAAGCAAACTCAAGTAAGTTACACAAACATACTTGAGCAATATCGTAATATATGGAAGTGTATGACACAAGTTAGCAACTCACACTAATCACAAAGTATATCAATAGTAGCAAGTATGAATTGTGGAATATGAAGTGTAGGCCTAAATAATCTCTACAAGGAAATGGCCAACACAATAAAATGAACCACCACAATATAATGAGGACAACAAGATATAGTGAATGCACGGTCAAATGACCAAAGTAAACCACAAGTAAGGAGTTAGGGTTAGGGATAACCAAAGTCATGGAGACGAGGATGTATCCCGATGTTCACTTCCTTGGAGGGAAGCTAGTCACCGTTAGAGAGGTGGATGTTACCACGAAGGCACACCAACGCCACAAAGGCTCACCCTATTCTCCTTGAGATATCACCACGAAGGCGATTCCCAACCACTAGTGGTAGACCTTGAGGCAGCCTCCAAACCTTCACAAACTTTTCAGGGGACAAATCACAAGTTGATTCCTCACCGGAGCACTCCTACCGCCTAGGAGTCTCCAACCTCCAAGAGTAACAAGATCAAGGGGGAAATGCTGAAGACTTGCTCAAATCACAAATTGCTTTGGTCAAAAGAGAGAGGAGGAGTGGTTGTATGCTTGGATGAAATCTCTCTCAAGAACTCTCAAAAATCTCTTTGGGGTGTAGCACGAGAAGGCTCAAATCCCTCTCTCTCAAATCCCACCAAAAGCAACTAATGCTATGGAGGGATGGGAGAGGAGAGGAACAATGGAGGAGGTCAACCAATGAACCCTACATCCATGGGATAGTTTTCGCCCAAATCGATTGGAGTTTTGAGGCTTGGGGGAGGAGGATAGAGCTCAAAAGAATGGGGAAATCTCAGATCCAAAAGATCTGCCTCGATGGGGAAGAAGGGTGCCTTATATAGTGCCCCACCAAATCTGCCCATTACGCACAGAAAAACACAGCCCGGAACTTCTGGGCAAGCCCGGAACTTCCGGGCCCCCTATTGGACACATATGTGCAAACTCTCTAGTTAACCCGGAACTTTCCCCGGAACTTGCCCAGAACTTCCGCCCCCCGGAACTTCCGGGCTGCCCGAAACTTCCGTCCCCGCAGAAAAGAGCCAGCATACCGAAAGTAAAACATGCATAACTTTTTCATACAAACTCCGATTTTGATGATCTTAGGCTCATTTTGAAGCTATGGGAAAACCCCAGGTCCTCACATAGAGAACCATCCAAGATCAACCAAAATTGAGGATGCCAAATATGCAAAGGTGTTATCATATATTTGGGAAACCTATTTGGCTTTGGATTTTGTTTCGTATATAGGATAGGAGTGGAATTGTGTAAAGAAGATGTTAACTTGAGAAAATCCATCACGAAACCCTTTGATCCCCTCTTAATAGTGCGGGATCCCTATACCTCAAGAATAATAATAGAGCTATACTACATAGCTATCGCAAATCCATTCTTGAGTGTATGTGTTTCTTCGGTGGTCATCATTCCACAACACTAACGTCAAAGGAACTAATACCTTTGACTCGAGCCTTTTACTTGAGCTTGATGTTGATGTTTCTTCTTGGATCAAGTTGAAGGCATGACATTGATGAAGTCTTCAAGTAGCTCCCCCATACACAATGCGAGAAGCTTTGCTTTGTATTCATCTTCACGTGTCCATCACATGATCATCTGCAAGCTTCAAGCATGCAATTCTCCAGACTGCCTATCTTGAACTTGCCCTTGTAAACCATGATCATCATCACTTGATGTCATCCTCTCGTGGGAACTTGAAATCTTTCTCTTCTTGTAAGTCCATGAGAATTACCTAACCCATACAGACATAGAAAACACATAGAATGGGTTAGTACACAAAGAGTAGTTGACAAATTCTAACCATACCACAAGACCTCATGTGGCACATGATTTGCGCTTGTGTGTTGACCATCTTTGAATTCAATCTTCGATCTTCATGTTGGTCAACATTTATCTTTGCTCCATGATCAATCTTGATGCACAACTATATGTATATGGCATTCATTCTGAATCCATTCAATCTCCTTGCATCACCCATGGAACAAACCTTCCTATATAACTTGATTTCATTGTTTCTTCATAGGAATTGTCATTCATTATCAAGTCCCAATGCATATATTTATGTTGATGGATTTCATCCATCAATTCATCCAATATTCTTCATGCATTGCAAATGGAACTTTCCTTCAAATGTATATCTCAATGCAAACATTAGTCCATTAGGATTGTCATTTAATTACCAAAACCATACATGGGGACTATATGTACTTTCAATCTCCCCCATTTTGGTAATTGATGACAATCTCAACAAGAGGGTTTGTCTAATGAATTTTAATCAAGCATGCAATTTATCCAAGGATAAATTGTATACTTGGTTTGATTTTGATAGCATCAAGTATCACAAAGAAACTTGATGATATCAAAACCGGTTGTACTAATCATCAAAACACTACACAAGCATTTGATGTTAATAGACCACAATATATAGAGCAAGCTCCCCCACAATATATGCATGTGTGAATGAACTTTGAATTTCATATGCATATATTGGTTGATATAAACTTGGTGAAGCTTTCTCTATATACTCATTCATGCAACAAGCACATGTAACTAGGGTAGATATGCATGAATAAACACAAATACTTCAAAAATACTTATCTTAAACCCTCTAAACTTCTCCCCCATTGGCAACAAATGCCAAAATGGATGAAAAATTCTAGAAGATCAATATAGTATAAGTTCCTCCTTAATGTGTGCAAATCACAAAAATGTGAGTGAAATCGAATGCACATATTCAATGATGACAAATTTGAGGAGCTCAAACCATATTTAGGATCTAGAATGCAACAAGATACTATGATATGAAAGACATGGGAGGAAAACATTCAAAAGATCCAAAGAACATATTTTGGACAAGATATAGTAGGAATATCCAATGTGATCATCATGTCAAGTATGGGTCCAAAATGCATCCAAAACACATGAGTGTGCAAGGATATATGCAATGCATACGTGCACTCACTTTCAACCTCTTACTAACCACCAAAGAGTCAAAATGAACCAAACCAAGTGGCCGACAAGGAATAAATGATACCACAGAAGGATATGAGCTTTCTAGTGTATACAGGTTTTAAGTGGCCAATAGTCAGCATGATATGCATCCACAAAGGTACTCGCATACACAAAAAGGTTGTAATTGATAAGAACATGATATCCACAAGTGAGTCCACTATTATACAACTTAAGCTTAGTCATAATAGCAAGGCACATGGCACAAAACACATGGCACAAATTGATCTGATTTGCATAACACAAAGTGAAGCAAGCAATCAAAAGATCCAACGAGCCAAAAAGATAAAAAGAATATTATGATTTGGGCAAAGGAGTGTTCTAAGGAAAATAGAGAAGCTCCCCATGATTTGTGCACTATTTAGAATATATTTTCTGTATTTGGATACATGTGTGCAAACTAGGATCATCACTCCCCCAAAATCAATAGGAACACAAAACAATTGCAAGCAAGCATAGATAAGACAAGAAGCCTAGCATTTGCAACAAGCATACGGTTGAGCAACATGTGAATGAGGCAACCTAAGAATAGGCACAACCAAAGTGATGTGTGTGAATCACGTCAAAGCACTTGAGAAGACTAATATAAGGATGAGAATTAAGGATCAACATAGTCTTGAGTAAATGAGATACAAGGTGCAAGACATGTCCTTCCCACACACACAAAGTTAAGAAGGTCACACACACATTGTAACGCCCTCGATGCGGCTATATCTCCCACGTGTCGAAGCACGACTTAGAGGCATAGCCGCATTGAAAGCAATGTCGCAAGTGAGGTAATCTTCACACAACCCATGTAATACATAAGGGAAAGAGATACATAGTTGGCTTACAATCGCCACTTCACACAATTACATGAATAAAGCATTACATCATCCAGATACAATCAAGGTCCGACTACGGAACCAAAATAAAAGAAGAACCCCAAATGCGACAAAGGTCCCCGATCGACCCCAACTGGGCTCCACTACTGATCAACTAGAACGAAACAACACAAAGGGCAAGATCTTCATCGAGCTCCTCCTCGAGCTTGGTTGCGTCACCTGCTCGATAACATAGGCACCTGCAAACTGGTTTTGGAAGTATCTGTGAGCCACGGGGACTCAGCAATCTCGCACCCGCGAGATCAAGACTATTTAAGCTTATAGGAAGGATGTAGTAATGAGGTGGAGCTGCAGCAAGCGACTAGCATATATGGTGGCTAACATACGCAAATGAGAGCGAGAAGAGAAGGCAAAGCACGGTCGATAAAAGTATGATCAAGAAGTGATCCTATAGCAACCTACGTCAAGCATAACTCCAACACCGTGTTCACTTCCCGCGCCGAGAAGATACCATCACGGTTACACACGCGGTTGATGTATTTTAATTAAGGTCAACTTCAGGTTTTCTACAACCGGACGTTAACAAATTCCCATCTGCCACATAACCGCGAGCACGGCTCTCGAAAGTTTAAATCCCTGCAGGGGTGTCCCAACTTAGCCCATGACAAGCTCTCACGGTCAATGGAGGAATAGACCTCCACCCGAGACACTCCGATCAGACTCGGTATCCCGGTACATCAAGACATTTCGACAGGGTAAAACTAAACCAGCAAGACCACCCGCTGTGCTGACAAATCCCGATAGGAGCTGCACATATCTCGTTCTCAGGGCACACCGGATAAGCGAAGCGTACAGGTACCGACATAATCCAAGTTGCCAAGGAATGGTCCCGCACGGTGCTCTAGTTTGGACCAACACTCAGAGGAGCACTGGCCCGGGGGGTAAAATAAAGATGACCCTTGAGTCTGCAGAACCCAAGGGAAAAAGGCTTAGGTGGCAAATGTTAAAACCAATGTTGGGCCTTGCTGGAGGAGTTTTACTTAAGGCGAACTGTCAAGGGGTTCCCATTATAGCCCAACCGCGTAAGGAACGCAAAATCCGGGAACATAACACCGATATGACGGAAACTAGGGCGGAAGAGTGGAACAAAACACCAGGCATAAGGCCGAGCCTTCCACCCTTTACCAAGTATATAAATGCATTAATTAAATAAGATATATTGTGATATCCCAACAAGTAAACATGTTCCAACAAGGAACAACATCTCCATGTTCCAACAAGGAACAAACTTCAATCTTCACCTGCAACTAACAACGCTATAAGAGGGGCTGAGCAAAGCGGTAACATAGCCAATCAACGGTTTGCTAGGACATGGTGGTTAGAGGTTTGACATGGCAATTTGGGAGGCTGACAAGCAAATGGTAGGCATCGTAGCATTGGCATAGCAAAAGAGCGAGCAAACTAGCATAGCAAAGATAGTAGTGGTTTCGAGGGTATGATCATCTTGCCTGAGATCCCGAGAGGAAGAAGAACGAGTCCATGAAGAAGACAAAGGGACGAAGTCGAATGGATCCTCACAACTCTGGAATGAAACCGAAGCTAATGAGAGAAGCAACCCGGAAAGAAACAAACAACATAGTAAACAACCATCACATAAACATGGCATGAAGCACAATCAAGTATGATGCATGTCCAGTTTAATGAGGCATGACATGGCAAAGTGCAACAAACAATACTACAAGTTAAGTGGAGCTCAATATGCAACGAGTTGCATATTGACAAAACACCACATTAATTATTTAGTTCTCTCTCGGTTATGCTACTCATCGATATTAAATGTGGGTTAACATGGCAAGTGGTGAAGCATAATTAAACTACACCATCTAAACAATTTAAATGGGGCCGAATATAAAAACAACAAATCCGGTAAATCCCCATATGCATTTAGCAATTTAATGCAACAACAAGTTTAAATATTCTAATTGTTGTTATCATGATGCGGATGACATATACAAGTTTTATGCAATTTTTATGAAAATGTTGACATGAGCATGTTATGAAGCATTTGTCACCGTGGCGGAAAGAAAGGGTGCCACGGGAACGATAACGAAAATGGTGCCACGGCAACGATAACGAAATTGGTGCCACGGCAACATTCTGATGATCCGATAACTCATTGAGATACCGGTGCAAAAGAGCAAGTGTGCGGATGTGCGAAACATGCAGAAGATGGTGGGGTGATCCCAGATACCGGGTTCCCACGTGTCGGTGGCATGGCAAACGAGAAGGAATGCGCAAGCGACAATTTGGACATGGTGCAAGCACGGGCATCTCATACAACACACACACTCGGTCCACGGGTGATCGTCTCATTGGTTATACCTTTGAAGCGTGTATTTTCGGGGCGGAACGAGTTCGGTGCAATGAAGAGGAAGTAGACGTTCTCGCAACGGTCATAGTGGAAGTAGTTGAAGTGGTGGTACATGTTCGTTTTCGGAGAGGTACTTGAAGAATCCAACGCCTTCGGGGCGACGGTAGTGGAAGTAGTTGTACACGGTGACGGTAGTTGTACACGTTTTTCGTAGATGAACTTGGCGTCCGGTGCGGTACTTGGAGAAATCCTCGGAGATGGATAGTGGTACTTGGCGTTCCACGGGATCTTCGAGGTTCAGGCATGTAGGCGAACGACGATGAAGCCGTTGGTCCTGCGTCAACGCCAACCGACAGCGAAGGTGCATGAAACAGCAGCAGGAGGCTGCAGAGGTGGCGACCATGTGGCTGACAGGGTTGCACGCAGCACAACACAGAGAGATGACGAAGGCCTCGGGCATGAAGGCTTGAGCGTTGTACGAGGAAGGGGCCGACGGGGTCGGGGTTGCATCTTTGCGATCCAGTGACAGCAGGGGATGGAGCTCGATGGAGGCGGAGCAGCGGTTGGTGGCGTGTGCGGGCGGCGTGTGGAGGTGCAGGAAGGCAGGGCCGCGGACATCCATGGCCTCAGCGAGGGGGTCGGGCGCGAGGCTCCTGTGGCGGCCATGGCTGCAAGAGCTCGCGGACGGAGCTGCAGGCGCGAGCAGCCAAAGGAGGGCGTCAGTGCGGGAGGAGAAACAGGGCGCGGGAGCTTGAGGAACGACGCGACGGGGCAAAGGAGGCGAAGCAGGCGTCGAGGCAGGGGCGACGGGAGCCGGCGGGGACGCGCGCTCGATGCGGGAGAAGCATAGGGGAGGGGCGGCGCGAGGGCTCTGCTCCTCTCTCTCCCTATGAGTGGCGGCGCCAGGAGGAGAACGAAGGGGAAAAGGGATCGAGAGGAGGGGGTTCGAGCGAGAGGAAGGAGATGGGATCGAGCATTGCGGCGGCGCTGGAGGGAGTCGAGGGAGAGAGGGCTGGGCTGGCCTTCGAGGCTAGGGTTAGGAAGGGGTTAGGTGGGCTGGACCTCCAGGCAAATGGGCCGGCCTGGTTAGATAGGCCCAAGAGGCCGGCTGGGCTTCTCTTCTCTCTCTCCTACTCTTTTTTCCATTTACCAACAAAACAGAAAAAGAGAAAGAAGAGAAAGAGAAGGTAGGGGTGGAATCTGGGCATGGGGATAGTTTTCACGGTCTCATAAAAATATGAGGAATTTAAATAAAATGGGAAGAGGATTTTTTTAGGGAAGTAAAATCCACACGCATTGGATTTAACTCAGCAAGTTTGAATTTGAAACCCATTCAAATGAGCTCCAAATGGGTTGAAACTATAGGAGGTGACCCTACGCACCAGATGTGATTTATGGGCAGATTTGGAACATTAATGGAGAAGTAAAATTTGCAACTCAATTTTACTAAAAGATCGAAAAAGCAGGATAGGAGGTTGAGTCGGATAAAAGAAGAGTAGAAGAATAATGCAAATGTGTTATGGGTGATTTCCAGAAATGAAATATTTACTATAGCTCTCTAAATATCGAGAGGATATGTTTTAAAGAGAATCACCATGTGAATTCCCTCGATTTAAATAGATCAAAAGATCTATGCAATTTATTTAGTTGAGGTTTTAAAAATTAATGATATGATGGCATGATGACATGATGCAATGCAAGAGATGGCATGATGAATGCACAAACAAAACAAATCACACGACAAAACTCGGAATAGCTGGAAGTCTTCTGGAGCGTCGGTCTCGGGGCGTTACAACACTCCACCACTACAAGAGGATCTCGTCCCGAGATCTAGCATGGCACCGGAGAGAAACAGAAGAGAAAGAGAAGAGGTAAAACTAAGTTGCTTCTTTGACAAACGAGTGAAACCACGAACCTTGATAGGTTGAAAAGTTGAAGAAAAGCCACAACGGAGACGAAAGGAATTGAAACACTCCATAAGATAAGAGGAACAAGTGATGCGACAAGAACCAAGGTTGCAAAGACATGAACCAAGAGTTTAATGGACAAGATAGAATTCGAAACCACTCCGATTAAAATAAGATGAGAAAGGAAGAATTCGGGCAGCACTCCGGTTGAACATGGAAGGAATAGAACATGAACTTGAGAAGATTGGAAGATACTTGATGAAATCAACAACACACTGCCTCCGGAACTATTGAAAGAATGGCACAATGGGTAAGCAGGATTTCAGACAGCACTAAGGTTGAAAAGAGAGGCAAAACTTGATAAGATGAAAGAACTTAAATGAGAACAAAATACTCCGGTTAAATGGACAATCATGAAAAGAACATGATCTTAGACAAACGAGATGATGGGTTGAGAAAAGCAATATTACAATACCTCCGAAACAAAGAATAGAAGATAGGTCATTGGAATAACAGAATGGAGGGGGGAATGGCAACTTCTGCCAAAATTGAGCTTGGAAAGCACCCTTCCAAGAAGGTTACAACGGGGTTGTTGGAAAACCAGCAACGAAACGAATAAGCTTGTAGTGGGCTTATGGAAAACATCTCACGACTATGAGGTGACAACCAGCCACTAATGGAAAACATTGATTTGATTAAGAACACCGAAGAGATGAAAAACTTCGTCCACCAAGATGATAGAGAGATAACTTGGATTATTGATAAACACCATAAATAGCAACAACCCTTACGGAAAGGCTTTAGGTGAAATCTGACACAAAATAAATCCAACGAAGGGATTGATGGATTTAAAATACCTCATTCTTGACAACATGTGAATCATGAAACATGAATGAAACTGTCAAAATGACATAACACCACCTGAAAAGATAAGGTCGAAAGAATTGCACTTTGGAATGCAAAACGAAGAATACTTGAACTCCTCAAAACAAGACATGTGTTGAGCACCATGCTTATCTTAGAGTATAGCTTGGCGGATCATAACTTCGAGAGAAAACTTGACGAATAATTGAAGAATGAAAAGAATCCTTGACGAACCACCATGCAGAGCCTCCATGAAGAACTCCGATAATAAAAGGATGATAAAAAGAAAGGGAAGTTGAAAACACAAGGTGAAGCCTTGCGATGATAAGATGAAGCTTTGAAATGATATAACCGAGAAAACTTTGAACACCGGAAAGAAAAGATGAAGCATCTCGGACTGAGAATGTGATATGATGAACAAACTCCGGAAAGAAGAGATGAACAACTTAGAACTGAGAAATTGGTACCATTACGAACTCCGGAAGAATGAATCAATCACTTGGATGAAACAAGAACAAGAATTATGTTATGCGTATCCTTCACCGATTTAGATTGATGACAAGCAACGGATTTGGCATACAACTTATTCTCGTAGAAAGGATTAAAAGAGATATATCGAAACTTGAGAAGGTCTTCAACGAACCACCGATAGGATTGGAACAACAAATGAATTGATACGATAATGAAGGAAGAAAAAAAAATCTTGAACGAACTACCGTAAGAATTGAAAATGAAAGTAGCAAAGGCACAATTCACCGGGAAGAATTGGAAAATGAATGAAGATACTTGAGGGGATTTAGATACATGAGAACGAAGAGATCATGAACTGATTAGAGGGTATTTGAACGATGCACCGGAAGAATTTGAGAACGAGAGCTGAAAGCTGAGAATGAATAATACTGAGATGATGGGCTTCAAAGAATGAAACTGAAAAGACTCCTAAAATGCTCCGGATGGGTGAAAAAGATTCTCACAATCGAAAACAATTATGAGAGGATGGCAACAAGCTAGCACCATGAATCTTGAAGAGAATAGAGCAAGATTAAAGAGAAACTCTTCTTCGGTCTTCAAATGATGAGAATGACAACGAGAAACACCACCAAGAATTATTGAGGCACACCGGAAGAATCAAAAGCGAAGAGGTTGAGCCAACTATGAAAATAATTTGAAAGATCTTGGAGAAAAGCATTTGACTGATGATAACTCATTCTTATGTCAAACTTGGAGAAGAATTTAGGATAGCTCTGGGAAAATAGAAGAGTCAGGTAAGTTCCTGGGAAAAGACCTGTGGGTTAGGGCCCACTCAAAAGAACACCGTTGAAAAGATTTAAAAGAGATGTTACACCGGTTGAATTAAATGGCTTGAATGAGATAACAATCTCCAAATAGCTTGAACGGATTGAGAATGGAAACACAAGTGTTGTGAGATATCTTCAACACTCTGGAACAAATGAATAGCAAAAGGTGAGTGAATGAGAGGTGCACCGGCATGAGAAAGCATTTGACACGAGGAAGGGAATATGATCAACACTGAAAGCTTGAATTGGATCCACCGGAGAAAAAAAACCGAAGGATGATGAACTTGAAACTGTTGAGCATCTTCATGGGAAATCACCGGATAAGAACATTGAAAGAAAATAATGAAGAGACTTCGTGTGAATAAATGGATACTTGATTAAAATAAATGAGTCCTTGAAGAAAAAGGGTGGGAGGGTGGGGAAAAACAAAGACAACTTGGGATGAACGAAATAAACACCATTGAGAAAACTTAGAATTGATCTTGCGGATGGGGAAAATGATGGGATCATCTCGAAGAGAAGCGCACCAGTTGGAAAAGAATTAACATGACAACCTCAATGATCAAAAAGGATTAGTATTCACATAGCAATATGAGAACACCGTTTAGGAAAGGTATGGATTCAACATTTGACTTCGAAGCAACTCGAATACCACAAATAAAACAAAACAAAGGATTTGGCTTGCAAAATAAGCCGGAACAAACATATGATAGAGATTTCGTCCAAAGTTTTCGTGGTGGGGCCTACACGGGCTTGATCGTACAACACCATCATGTACAAGGTAGTGCACATGACATACGATGCGTCCCCGAGTCGGCATAGCCAAGGACTCTTTAAGACACAACGAGACCACTGTAAAACCAACCGTGAATAGGCGGACCACTAGACATCAAACCCCAATTTCATATCATACATCCGTCGGAAAGATATCCTAAGAGCTACTTGAATTCCCACCTATGAAACTCCCGAAATTCTCCGGTTATGCAATCAGGTGTTGGGGATACAGGGGAAGCATAATATCTCACCCAAAACTAGCAAATCCTACATCCAGGTGTATCCATCCTTCAACACATAACCAAGAAACCTTCGGAAATCGTCTACCTCAACCTTCGAAAAGCATCCGTTATACAAGTTATGGCAATACTCCCGTACTCACCTCAGTACTGGGTTATCGGGGTTATCTCACCAACAACTGCATAAAAGAGATTTTCGATGTCGGTGTACTAAACTCAGGTATTCCAAAACTGCAACTATAAAATTATGACGACAACACCTCAGAGCTCAACTCCCCGGGACACTTCCACTAAACCCCTGACAGGAGGCACCAAGACAATGTTCTCATCATAAAACCATCAGAACGATTCCAAGATACCCGCGGGATCCTAAAACAATTTAGTGAAATTTGAGAAGAGAAGAGTCAAAACTCTACGTCAGGATGCCTTACCAGAGCGATGAAGAGACTGGGGAGTAAAAAGAATTCCTAATTCTCCGATATATATAATCCTAAATGACTCAAAACATTTTTCTAGACACAACTCGGCCGCTAAAAACGATCAAGCAATGGGGCTCCTAAGGTCGGGGAAGGCTCTGATTACCAACTTGTAACGCCCTCGATGCGGCTATATCTCCCACGTGTCGAAGCACGACTTAGAGGCATAACCGCATTGAAAGCAATGTCGCAAGTGAGGTAATCTTCACACAACCCATGTAATACATAAGGGAAAGAGATACATAGTTGGCTTACAATCGCCACTTCACACAATTACATGAATAAAGCATTACATCATCCAGATATAATCAAGGTCCGACTACGGAACCAAAATAAAAGAAGAACCCCAAATGCGACAAAGGTCCCCGATCGACCCCAACTGGGCTCCACTACTGATCAACTAGAACGAAAAAACACAAAGGGCAAGATCTTCATCGAGCTCCTCCATGAGCTTGGTTGCGTCACCTCCTCGGTAACATAGGCACCTGCAAACTGGTTTTGGAAGTATCTGTGAGCCACGGGGACTCAGCAATCTCGCACCCGCAAGATCAAGACTATTTAAGCTTATAGGAAGGATGTAGTAATGAGGTGGAGCTGCAGCAAGCGACTAGCATATATGGTGGCTAATATACGCAAATGAGAGCGAGAAGAGAAGGCAAAGCACGGTCGATAAAAGTATGATCAAGAAGTGATCCTATAGCAACCTACATCAAGCATAACTCCAACACCGTGTTCACTTCCCGGACTCCGCCGAGAAGAGACCCTCACGGTTACACACGCGGTTGATGTATTTTAATTAAGGTCAACTTCAGGTTTTCTACAACCGGACTTTAACAAATTCCCATCTG
Organism: Triticum aestivum; assembly: GCF_018294505.1. Lineage (NCBI taxonomy): Eukaryota > Viridiplantae > Streptophyta > Magnoliopsida > Poales > Poaceae > Triticum > Triticum aestivum. The sequence continues at coordinate 194,798,030 of NC_057801.1, forward strand.
CCACATAACCGCGGGCACGGCTCTCGAAAGTTTAAATCCCTGCAGGGGTGTCCCAACTTAGCCCATGACAAGCTCTCACGGTCAACGGAGGAATAGACCTCCACCCGAGACACTCCGATCAGACTCGGTATCCCGGTACATCAAGACATTTCGACAGGGTAAAACTAAACCAGCAAGACCACCCGCTGTGCCGACAAATCCCGATAGGAGCTGCACATATCTCGTTCTCAGGGCACACCGGATAAGCGAAGCGTACAGGTACCGACATAATCCAAGTTGCCAAGGAATGGTCCCGCACGGTGCTCTAGTTTGGACCAACACTCAGAGGAGCACTGGCCCGGGGGGTAAAATAAAGATGACCCTTGAGTCTGCAGAACCCAAGGGAAAAAGGCTTAGGTGGCAAATGTTAAAACCAATGTTGGGCCTTGCTGGAGGAGTTTTACTTAAGGCGAACTGTCAAGGGGTTCCCATTATAGCCCAACCGCGTAAGGAATGCAAAATCCGGGAACATAACACCGATATGACGGAAACTAGGGCGGCAAGAGTGGAACAAAACACCAGGCATAAGGCCGAGCCTTCCACCCTTTACCAAGTATATAGATGCATTAGTTAAATACGATATATTGTGATATCCCAACAAGTAAACATGTTCCAACAAGGAACAACATCTCCATGTTCCAACAAGGAACAAACTTCAATCTTCACCTGCAACTAACAACGCTATAAGAGGGGCTGAGCAAAGCGGTAACATAGCCAATCAACGGTTTGCTAGGACATGGTGGTTAGAGGTTTGACATGGCAATTTGGGAGGCTAACAAGCAAATGGTAGGCATCGTAGGATTGGCATAGCAAAAGAGCGAGCAAACTAGCATAGCAAAGATAGTAGTGATTTCAAGGGTATGATCATCTTGCCTGAGATCCCGCTAGGAAGAAGAACGAGTCCATGAAGAAGACAAAGGGACGAAGTCGAATGGATCCTCACAACCCCGGAACGAAACCGAAGCTAACGAGAGAAGCAACCCGGAAAGAAACAAACAACATAGTAAACAACCATCACATAAACATGGCATGAAGCACAATCAAGTATGATGCATGTCCAGTTTAATGAGGCATGGCATGGCAAAGTGCAACAAACAATACTACAAGTTAAGTGGAGCTCAATATGCAACGAGTTGCATATTGACAAAACACCACATTAATTATTTAGTTCTCTCTCGGTTATGCTACTCATCGATATTAAATGTTGGTTAACATGGCAAGTGGTGAAGCATAATTAAACTACACCATCTAAACAATTTAAATGGGGCCGGATATAAAAACAACAAATCCGGTAAATCCCCATATGCATTTAGCAATTTAATGCAACAACAAGTTTAAATATTCTAATTGTTGTTATCATGATGCGGATGACATATACAAGTTTTATGCAATTTTTATGAAAATGTTGACATGAGCATGTTATGAAGCATTCATCACCGTGGCGGAAAGAAAGGGTGCCACGGCAACGATAACGAAAATGGTGCCACGACAACGATAGCGAAAATGGTGCCACGGCAACATTCTGATGATCCGATAAATCATTGAGATACCGGTGCAAAAGAGCAAGTGTGCGGATGTGCGAAACATGCAGAAGATGGTGGGGTGATCCCAGATACCGGGTTCCCACGTGTCGGTGGCATGGAAAACGAGAAGGAATGCACAAGCGACAATTTGGACACGGTGCAAGCACGGGCATCTCATACAACACACACACTCGGTCCACGGGTGATCGTCTCGTTGGTTATACCTTTGAAGCGTGTATTTTCGGGGCGGAACGAGTTCGGTGCAATGAAGAGGAAGTAGACGTTCTCGCAACGGTCGTAGTGGAAGTAGTTGAAGTAGTGGTACATGTTCGTTCTCGTAGAGGTACTTGAAGAATCCAACGCTTTCGGGGCGACGGTAGTGGAAGTAGTTGTACAGGGCGACGGTAGTTGTACACGTTTTTCGTAGATGAACTTGGCGTCCGGTGCGGTACTTGGAGAAATCCTCGGAGATGGATAGTGGTACTTGGCGTTCCACGGGATCTTCGAGGTTCGGGCATGTAGGCGAACAACGATGAAGCCGTTGGTCTTGCGTCAACGCCAACCGGCAGCGAAGGTGCACGAAACAGCAGCAGGAGGCTGCAGAGGTGGCGACCATGTGGCTGACAGGGTCGCACGCAGCGCAACACAGAGAGATGACGAAGGCCTCGGGCATGAAGGCTTGAGCGTTGTACGAGGAAGGGGCCGACGGGGTCAGGGTTGCATCTTGGCAATCCAGTGACAGCAGGGGATGGAGCTCGATGGAGGCGGAGCAGCGGTTGGTGGCGTGTGCGGGCGGCGTGTGGAGGTGCAGGAAGGCGGGGCCGCGGACATCCATGGCCTCAGCGAGGGGGTCGGACGCGAGGCTCCTGTGGCGGCCATGGCTGCACGAGCTCGCGGACGGAGCTGCAGGCGCGAGCAGCCGAAGGAGGGCGTCGGCGCGGGAGGAGAAACAGGGCGCGGGAGCTTGAGGAACGACGCGACGGGGCAAAGGAGGCGAAGCAGGCGTCGAGGCAGGGGCGACGGGAGCCGGCGGGGACGCGCGCTCGATGCGGGAGAAGCATAGGGGAGGGGCAGCGCGAGGGCTCTGCTCCTCTCTCTCCCTGTGAGTGGCGGCGCCAGGAGGAGAACGAAGGGGAAAAGGGATTGAGTGGAGGGGGTTCGAGCGAGAGGAAGGAGATGGGATCGAGCGTTGCGGAGGCGCTGGAGGGAGTCGAGGGAGAGAGGCTGGGCTGGCCTTCGGGGCTAGGGTTAGGAAGGGGTTAGGTGGGCTGGACCTCCAGGCAAATGGGCCGGCCTGGTTAGACAGGCCCAAGAGGCCGGCTGGGCTTCTCTTCTCTCTCTCCTATTCTTTTTTCCGTTTACCAACAAAACAGAAAAAGAGAAAGAAGAGAAAGAGAAGGTAGGGGTGGAATCTGGGCATGGGGATAGTTTTCACGGTCTCATAAAAATATGAGGAATTTAAATAAAATGGGAAGAGGATTTTTTTAGGGAAGTAAAATCCACACGCATTGGATTTAACTCAGCAAGTTTGAATTTGAAACCCATTCAAATGAGCTCCAAATGGGTTGAAACTATAGGAGGCGACCCTACGCACCAGATGTGATTTATGGGCAGATTTGGAACATTAATGGAGAAGTAAAATTTGCAACTCAATTTTACTAAAAGATCGAAAAAGCAGGATAGGAGGTTGAGTCGGATAAAAGAAGAGTAGAAGAATAATGCAAATGTGTTATGGGTGATTTCCAGAAATGAAATATTTACTATAGCTCTCTAAATATCGAGAGGATATGTTTTAAAGAGAATCACCATGTGAATTCCCTCGATTTAAATAGATCAAAAGATCTATGCAATTTATTTAGTTGAGGTTTTAAAAATTAATGATATGATGGCATGATGACATGATGCAATGCAAGAGATGGCATGATGAATGCACAAACAAAACAAATCACACGACAAAACTCGGAATATCTGGAAGTCTTCTGGAGCGTCGGTCTCGGGGTGTTACACACATCAAGCAACTAGATTCACAAGCTCACTAATATAAAATTAAAAATCAAAGCTTGTGGCAACCCATTATGAAGATAGGAAATAATAGGCTTGTCAAGACAAACATGAGGACAATAATATTCACCAAACATGAGTGCACTAATATGCAAAGAGGTAATACATGCACTCATACAACAAATGCTTCCACGGAGCCACCAAAGATATAAAAAGAGAATGAAATGGTGGACATGAAAGAATAGAGATATCAATTAGAGATGTAACTTCTCTCATGTGTATAAGATTCTAGGTAGATGATATCCACAAAGAAGGATGTACACATGAAATAGTTACTAAAGGAAAGAATAAGATATCCAAACGAGAGTCATAAAATATACCAATGAGATCTTTGCTTGAAAGCGTAGCACATGGCTTAATATAATATTATTGTATATTAATGAGATCCAAACACACAACCATCAAAGACATCACAATTAGCAACAAGAGATCATTGTTGGGATGCTTTGAAAAAGGAAACAAGTATCACAGGAATGAGTCAAGAAATTCATGCCATGATGCAACCTACACAAGGTTAACCCCATTTCTATATATATATATGCATGAAGTAAATACTTGTTACCGAGATAGCATTGGTATGAAGTCGTAGATCAATAAAATGTCCAATCTTGGCTCTAATTTCCTTATAGTGCCACCACCTTCATGAATAAGCCAAGCACCCAATGATTCTCAAATGTACCTAAAACATTTTAGTATAATATGGTTCCCAAACTTATTGAGTCCGAAGTAGTTAGCATAACTACAACACATAGGGTAAAACCACTTAAGTATGTGCATATTGATATGAATTTGAATTTCATGCACATCTTAGCTATTAAGAATTTGATGGATTTACCATATATATATGGGATCAAATAAAGCAAACAAGGCATGTGAATTTACACATAGTAAATATGCATGCACAAGCCTACCAAAATCTAGGGAGATACAAATTGGACAAATGAACACATAACCGTTAATACTTCCAATAACATCACTAGTCATTAATATGTCCAAAATGAATCAAAGTGACAAACCAACATATGATAGCACACAAAGTTCAACATATGAACAAAAGAAAACCAATGAGCACATATAAGATATGCATTGCACACATACTCATAGGAATATCTCACTCAAGTAGATGTAGGACACTATAAACAATGAGATAGAAAACTCCCATAACTCCATACAAACCAATAAAATGAATTTGAACAAAATGGTATTTTGGGTTATCATTCGGTGTAGAAACCAAATAAGTACATGATCATCTATACTAACACAAGAATAACATGAGAGTTTTAGAAATAAACACAATGCTTAGATAGTATATTATTAACATTCCAACTGGATAGATCATCATGCAAAGCAACAATTGGAATAGCTTTAATCAACCGATTTTCCAAATATGATTTTGAAGATAGCCATGGGCAAAACCGCACAATTATGCCATATGTAAACAAGGCATTGCATGCCACAGAGATATAACATAATCTCAAATATATTCTAAGTGGCATCCCATAATTGTTCACACTCAACAAGGATTGTGATATGCACCAAGCATATCACTCCCCCATAATGTGGTGATCCATTAATATCTCAAAAGAGCCCAATAAGATGCAACTAAAATACAGTGAAGGCTCGAGACTACACACACAAACATATGACGTGCATTGCAACCTACACATGCTAGATAACACAAATCAAGCAAATTAGGAGACACAACATATACAAACACATGCTAGGTACAAAACCTAAACATGCATGAGCTAGTAACTTTCAATGTAGACAATATAAATACAAGTTACCGCCACGAGGAGCATTGGAATGACAAATATGATGATAATTCACTTGACTTGGTTTGAACCATAATGAATGGTGAGAATCATTTTTCTTCATGAACTAGCCAAGTATCCAATGCCCTCCATACACCTATTGATCAAATTTGAGCTCAATGGTCCCCAACCACGTTGGGTCCTAAGAAGTTAGTAACAATAGGCTTGGCAACCCAAATGGTCTTATCAACTTTCAACCCACTTTGGGCACCAACAAACTTGGCAAACAAATTGCCAATATTATCCTTTCTAAGTGAATAATGATCATTAACAATTGGAGGCTTAAAGACATTACCGTTGGGACATGATGAAGATATGTGTCCCTTCTCACGGCAAATATAGCAACATGTGCTCCCCTTTCTCTTCTTCTTTACCTTCTCAACATGGAGAACATTATCTTGGTTAGGCATGGAAAGAGGCCTTTCATTATCTTGAGATTGAACTTGAGGCCACTTCCCTTGATGCTTCACACTTGAAGCCTTACTCTTTAATGGACAAGATCTCACATGGTGTCCAACATTCTTGCACTTGAAGCAAATAATGTTGACCAAATTCTTGACTTGATCTTGTCCCTTCGTATTGTTCTTGGACTTCTTCTTGTTGGAGATGAAATCAAGTCCTATTTTATCTTGAGGGTCCTTTTGCACACTCAAGGTATTATCACAACATTTTTCCAAGTCTTTCTTCAAACTAGTGACTTGGGCCTTGAGCTCTTTATTTTCCTCTACAAGGTTAGTATTAAAAAAAGAACTAGAGGAAGTAGAGTCTTCATTGTTAGAGCAACAAGGCATGGTGAGCAATTCATCACAAGATGTACCAATATCATGTAGAGAGGAATTGCAAGGGCTAGCACATGGCAATAAGGCATTTCGAGTAGAAGATGTGGTAATATCCACATGAGACTCACATGATTTTACCTTGGTGACCATAGCCTCATGAGCTAACTTTAACCCATCATGAGATATTAGAAGATCCTCGTGAGTGCCTGAGAGCCTTTTATGACTTTCTTCCAATTTCCCATAATTGCTAGTTAGCAAATCAAGTTGAGTCCTTAGCTCAACATTTTCTTTCAACATTGATGCTTAACACAAGATAGAGTTAGTAGCACAAGCATCATTATCAAGATGAGAGGAGCATGTAGAAACTAGAGACTCCGCATGAGTAGCTTGAAGTTCCTCATGAGACTTAGAGAGTTTGGTGAGCTCTCCTTTGACATTCTTGTAGCCAAGGTCAAGGTGCTCAAAATCCTCTTTAAGTTTACAATGAGTAACTTCAATCTCTTCTTTTAAAGACCTCAAGTCACTAATACATTGATGAGCCTTAGCAAGTTCATGCTCAAGTTGTTCACTTTTTGCTTGATCGTTAAGAAATGAGTCATTACGTTTTTGAAAGCAAGCAAGAACATCTTGGAACCTTGTATAGGTGTTATTTTTATCTATATGAAGAGTTTTCCCAATCTCATAGAGATTTTGAGTCAACTCATCATCCTCATCCTCATTACAACTATCATCATTATCACTAAGAGAAGATGATACCTCGTCATCACCTCTTGCCATGAGGCACATGTGAACAAAGGGGGTTGATGATGATTCTTTTGGAGAAGAGGGTTCTTCATCAATCAAGCATGCCTCATCTTTCTTGATTTCCTCTACATGGTCAGTCATAGAACAACTAGACAAAACCAAAGCATTTCTATCAAGGCAACATGGGAGATCAAGCATATCATCAAAAATGAGCTTAACACCATCATCACAAGATATTTGTTCACTCACCATGTCATTACCTTGTGGCATGCCACATGTTGGTGATGTGGAAGATATTGAAGTGTCCAAGTAATTGGAGGTGGAAGCAATAGAGAGTTCTTCATGATTTAAAAATGTGGGGAGCTCCTCCATTAACTCCTCGAAAAGAATATTGTCTTCATCAAGATTAGACCCACCATATATATCTTCAAGTTTGGTCCAAGCCTCATGAGCCGACTTGCAAGTCAAGATTTCCTTAAACACTTCGAAGGATATAGCTTGGTGAATGGCACTCAAAACTTGACTATCAAGATGCATATCCACAAGTGATGGAGATTGTCCATCCTTGAGATTTGAATCCCCAACAACAACAATCCGCAAAGCATTTGGACCCATGGTCCGAAAGTGACAAAGCATGCGTAATCTCCACATAATGTAATTTGTGCCATTAAAACAAAATGTGTCATCGTGCACTAGTTCACTAGTTGACATTGTTACTCTCTAGGCGGTGAAGCCTAATAAGAAGAGACCAGGCTCTGATACCAATTGAAAGGACCACGATGTCGCCTAGAGGGGTGGTGAATAGGCGTTTGAAAATCTTTTACGGATTTGGCTATATCCTAATGCGGAAATAAACTAAGAGGATACTTTTCAAGCACAAATCCTAACTATACTAGGCTCACTAAGTGCACCAACAACTTAGCATAAACAAGATGGGAACAACGAGGATATGAGTAAGCACAAGTAAGTCACACAAACTTACTCAATGTATATCACGAGATATGGAAATGAATAATACACACAACCACAAGTAAGCAATACAAGCTTACACAAATTGTATCACAATATAGGATTGAATGATACAAGCAAACTCAAGTAAGTTACACAAACATACTTGAGCAATATCGCAATATATGGAAGTGTATGACACAAGTTAGCAATTCACACTAATCACAAAGTATATCAATAGTAGCAAGTATGAATTGTGGAATATGAAGTGTAGGCCTAAATAATCTCTACAAGGAAATGGCCAACACAATAAAATGAACCACCACAATATAATGAGGACAACAAGATATAGTGAATGCACGGTCAAATGACCAAAGTAAACCATAAGTAAGGAGTTAGGGTTAGGGATAACCAAAGTCATGGAGACGAGGATGTATCCCGATGTTCACTTCCTTGGAGGGAAGCTAGTCACCGTTAGAGAGGTGGATGTTACCACGAAGGCACACCAACGCCACAAAGGCTCACCCTATTCTCCTTGAGATATCACCACGAAGGCGATTCCCAACCACTAGTGGTAGACCTTGAGGCAGCCTCCAAACCTTCACAAACTTTTCGGGGGACAAATCACAAGTTGATTCCTCACCGGAGCACTCCTACCGCCTAGGAGTCTCCAACCTCCAAGAGTAACAAGATCAAGGGGGAAATGCTGAAGACTTGCTCAAATCACAAATTGCTTTGGTCAAAAGAGAGGAGGAGTGGTTGTATGCTTGGATGAAATCTCTCTCAAGAACTCTCAAAAATCTCTTTGGGGTGTAGCACGAGAAGGCTCAAATCCCTCTCTCTCAAATCCCACCAAAAGCAACTAATGCTATGGAGGGATGGGAGAGGAGAGGAACAATGGAGGAGGTCAACCAATGAACCCTACATCCATGGGATAGTTTTCGCCCAAATCGATTGGAGTTTTGAGGCTTGGGGGAGGAGGATAGAGCTCAAAAGAATGGGGAAATCTCAGATCCAAAAGATCTGCCTCGATGGGGAAGAAGGGTGCCTTATATTCAGCATCTTGTGGCAGTGGCTTCATCATGCTCAGCATTTGGCTCATATTGGGCTCAGGCTTCTGAAAGATGCTCACCAAAGCATTGCGGTGAAGCTGACAACCAGGCTCATAGAGTTCACCTAGAGTGGGCAGGCCAGTAAGCTCAATGATGTCAAGAGCTTTGGCTTCATGGTGTACATTGCCTATCATCCACTCAAGGACCGATGTCTTCAGATCCCTGTTGTAGCTGCGAATGTGGAGAGTTGCATAGAATTGCAGCAGAAGTTCTTCATTCCAATTTTCTTTATTAGTCACAAACTATAGAAGACTTGCATCTCTGAAACAGTTGAGGGCTTCTTCTAAGCAAGGCAGGCCTGCAATGGCTTCACAGTCTAGACGCATATGGGGAAAGATGCACCCCTGATTGTATAGTATGCATGAATAGTAACTGCGCTGTTGATAACTCCAGAACCGATCAGATGATACTCTTGGCTTGGAATATGGGTTCTTGGCGCTATCAAAGAAGGTGTTGTGTGCAATGAAGCCATTAGCGTTGAATGATCCCGGCGCAGATGCAGTACCTAGAAACCTTGGGAGCCTCGGTTTTGGCTTCTGGACCTAAGGCCTGTGCTCCACATGATAATCAAATTGTGGCCCGACAGCAGGTGGAGGAACCAGAATGGGCCAACGAACAGTGACAAGCTCGCCTTGATAAAATGCTTGCTCAATGGTGTGAGTCCTTGGTGGCGGTACAGGAGCAGAAGCATTGACAAGGTCTTCAGACTGCACATTGGTGGTAGGTGCATCATTCGCTTCAGACACCGTATTTACTGTAGGAGCCACATTACCTTCAGCCATGACAATGTCATTAGCTTCAGTAGTGTTGTTTGTGGCCGCCTCAATATTTTCAGCCTCCACTAGAGTAGCTGGAGGGTTCGACACATTCTCCTCGAGAACATCTTGTTGGTTGGTAGGGGGTGTGGCAACACGTTCTTCTTCTTCTTCACGGGTTTCTTGTGGTTCTGTGGCTGTTGCAGCTGGTGTATCTTCAGCGGCTTTGGCTTCAGATTTAGAGATGTTCACGGTAGGAGTGGCTTCAGGAAACACTTGTCGTGCAACTGAGTTGTCTTGCACTTCTCCTTCTGGAACGCTCGATGGAGCGACTTGTGGCCTTGGTCCTTTGCGAAGCCTGCGAAATGCGGGCGACGCTTTTGGAGAGGGAGTTGGCTGGACCACATAGTCATCATCATCAAGCACCTGAGTGGTGACTTGAGGTGGGGGAGTACTTGGAGATACTTGACTTGGGGTGTCTGAAAGGTACACAATGTCGCCTAGAGGGGGGGGGGGGTGAATAGGCATTTGAAAATATTTTACGGCTTTGGCTATATCCTAATGCGGAAATAAACTAAGCGGATACTTTTCAGGCACAAATCCTAACTATACTAGGCTCACTAAGTGCACCAACAACTTAGCATAAACAAGATGGGAACAACGAGGATATGAGTAAGCACAAGTAAGTCACACAAACTTACTCAATGTATATCACGAGATATGGAAATGAATAATACACACAACCACAAGTAAGCAATACAAGCTTACACAAATTGTATCACAATATATGGGATTGAATGATACAAGCAAACTCAAGTAAGTTACACAAACATACTTGAGCAATATCGTAATATATGGAAGTGTATGACACAAGTTAGCAATTCACACTAATCACAAAGTATATCAATAGTAGCAAGTATGAATTGTGGAATATGAAGTGTAGGCCTAAATAATCTCTACAAGGAAATGGCCAACACAATAAAATGAACCACCACAATATAATGAGGACAACAAGATATAGTGAATGCACGGTCAAATGACCAAAGTAAACCACAAGTAAGGAGTTAGGGTTAGGGATAACCAAAGTCACGAAGACGAGGATATATCCCAATGTTCACTTCCTTGGAGGGAAGCTAGTCATCGTTAGAGAGGTGGATGTTACCACGAAGGCACACCAACTCCACGAAGGCTCGCCCTATTCTCCTTGAGATATCACCACGAAGGCGATTCCCAACCACTAGTGGTAGACCTTGAGGCGGCCTCCAAACCTTCACAAACTTTTCGGGGGACAAATCACAAGTTGATTCCTCACCGGAGCACTCCTACCGCCTAGGAGTCTCCAACCTCCAAGAGTAACAAAATCAAGGGGGAAATGCTCAAGACTTGCTCAAATCACAAATTTCTTTGGTCAAAAGAGAGAGGAGGAGTGGTTGTATGCTTGGATGAAATCTCTCTCAAGAACTCTCAAAAATCTCTTCGGGGTGTAGCACGAGAAGGCTCAAATCCCTCTCTTTCAAATCCCACCAAAAGCAACTAATGCTATGGATGGATGGGAGAGGAGAGGAACAATGGAGGAGGTCAACCAATGAACCCTAGATCCATGGGATAGTTTTCCCCCAAGTGGATTGGAGTTTTGAGGCTTGGGGGAGGAGGATAGAGCTCAAAAGAATGGGGAAATCTCAGATCCAAAAGCTCTCCCTCGATGGGGAAGAAGGGTGCCTTATATAGTGCCCCACCAAATCTGCCTGTTACGCACAGAAAAACGCAGCCCGGAACTTCAGGCCCCCTATTGGACACATATGTGCAAACTCTCTGGTTAACCCGGAACTTTCCTCGGAACTTGCCCAGAAGTTCGGGCCCCCGGAACTTCCGGGCTGCCCGGAACTTCCGTCCCCGCAGAAAACAGCCAGCATACCGAAAGTAAAACATGCATAACTTTTTCATACGAACTCCGATTTTGATGATCTTGGGCTCGTTTTGAAGCTATGGGAAAACCCCAGGTCCTCACATAGAGAACCATCCAAGATCAACCAAAATTGAGGATGCCAAATATGCAAAGGTGTTATCATGTAGTATTTGGGGAACCTATTTGGCTTTGGATTTTGTTTCGTATATAGGATAGGAGTGGAATTGTGTAAAGAAGATGTTGACTTGAGCAAATCCATCACGAAACCCTTTAACCCCCTCTTAATAGTGCGGGATCCCTATAACTCAAGAATAATAAAAGATCTATACTACATAGCTATCGCAAATCCATTCTTGAGTGTATGTGTTTCTTCGGTGGTCATCATTCCACAACACTAACGTCAAAGGAACTAATACCTTTGACTCGAGCCTTTTACTTGAGCTTGATGTTGATGTTTCTTCTTGGCTCAAGTTGAAGGCATGACATTGATGAAGTCTTCAAGTTGCTCCCTCATACACAATGCGAGAAGCTTTGCTTTGTATTCATCTTCACGTGTCCATCACATGATCATCTGCAAGCTTCAAGCATGTAATTCTCCAGACTGCCTATCTTGAACTTGCCCTTGTAAACCATGATCATCATTACTTGATGTCATCCTCTCGTGGGCACTTGAAATCTTTCTCTTGTTGTAAGTCCATGACAATTACCTTCTCTGATACAGACATAGAAAACACATAGAATGGGTTAGTACACAAAGTGCGGTTGACAAATTCTAACCATACCACAAGACCTCATGTGGCACATGATTTGCGCTTGTGTGTTGACCATCTTTGAATTCAATCTTCGATCTTCATCTTGGTCAACATTTATCTTTGCTCCATGATTAATCTTGATGCACAACTATATGTATATGGCATTCATTCTGAATCCATTCAATCTCCTTGCATCACCCATGGAACAAACCTTCGTATATAACTTGATTTAATTGTTTCTTCATAGGAATTGTCATTCATTATCAAGTCTCAATGCATATTTATGTTGATGGATTTCATCCATCAATTCATCCAATATTCTTCATGCATTGCAAATGGAACTTTCCTTCAAATGTATATCTCAATGCAAACATTAGGCCATTAGGATTGTCATTTAATTACCAAAACCATACATGGGTACTATATGTACTTTCAGTCTTGTTGTGAGTGATCAGCGCATGAAGCATCTTGAGTGATTGGCGTCAAAGGACGACCAATGCTGATGAGTTTGCTGTTCATGAAAATAGGCGATGATACCATTTGGTGCTCGATCTGAGGAAGGACTTCATCATCATTTACATTGTCATGGGGACCAATGTCTTCAGCTGTGATAGGATCAACAGCTGGAACTTCTTCAGCTTCAGGAGCCTCTATGGAAGCAGGCTCGTGAACTATTAACTGACGCTCTTGGTGTTCGGATGCCGGATGAGCAAAAGAGATGGGCTCGACAACAAGGGGCTTTGTGGGAGAAGCCCGACCTTTCTTCTTTGCCTTTCTCTTCTTGGTCGGTGGAGCATCGTCAGTGGTGTTCTTGGACTTGCGCTTTCTGGCTTCGACTTCAGCTACCGTTATTTTCTTTAGTTCCGAAGCCGTTGTGGGGACCTTAGGCTTCGAGCCTGTCATGCTAGCAGGGAAGACAATGCGAGGCGCTTCCCGCCCTGATGCTTCAGCTTGTGCCATTTCAGGCTTCTTCTGTTTGGCAGCCATCTTGGGGTCTATGCCAGGACGCCCAAGTGCCTTGCGCTTTTCAGCTTCATTGTAAGCTTGAACACATTTGGCAGCGAGGTTTTTCATACGCTCGCGTGAACCTTTGGCCTCTTCACGTTTCTTGTGAGATGCCTCCTTGAGGTCATGCAACATGACCTTGAAGTTTTGAACATCAGCCACACTGAGCTTGGCCATGTGCTTCTTGAACTGGGCTTTCTCATAGTCAATTTTGTTCTTCAGTTCAACAATTTTCTGAGCCAGAGCCAGCTCAGGAGCAATGGCGCCTTGGAAGGTGACGCTGATGCCAATTGGGAGCTGAAGATCATCAAAACTGAGGCTTGGGTTGTCAAACCACTCATGAATGAAATTGTTCAGGATGCCCACATCGAAAAGGGGCATATCGTTGAGGATCTCCGCCTCTTGTTTGCTCTTAATCAGCTGCTCAAGGGCATCATCACCACACTCGTCGTCGGTTGACAAATCAATAGCTTCATTCACGTTTCGCAGCACGACAACTAGGGTCAGTGCTTGACCAGAACTCTTGACAATTTTCTTCTGGGTCTTCTCTTTCTTCTTGGAGATTCGAGATAGATCTTCAGAATTAGTACTTGGTGCAGGAGGAGCAGTGGTCAGTGGCTTCACACGTGAAGCTTTTGGTGTAGCAGAAGGTTTTGAAGCCTTAGTTTTCTTCTGCTTTTGTGGGTTAGGAGGAGCTGGTGCTTCATCAGAATCTGCGTCATCAGCTGAGTGATCCGCATTAGCACCTTGGACTGCAATGTGAGTGATGAGGCCTTTGAGGTTATAGAAGGGGCCGATTCTGTTTTCATTGGCTTCACGGGTGCCATCATCCCGAGGAGCAGATGGACCGGGGTTGAAGTCAAGTCCAAAAGCCTTCTTGTTCTTCACAGCAGAATCTTTGGCAAACTTGAAGTTGCGCTTGAACAGATTGTCTTCGCGACACCATAGCAGAGAAGATGGTTGATACGTCCATTTTGCATCATGCTTTTATATCAATATTTATTGCATTATGGGTTGTTATTACACGTTATGTCTCAATACTTATGGCTATTCTCTCTTATTTTACAAGGTTTATCATGAAGAGGGAGAATGCCGGCAGCTGAGATTCTGGCTGGAAAAGGAGCAACTATTGGAAACCTATTCTGCACAGCTCCAAAAGTCCTGAAACTCCACGAAAATCATTTTTGGAATTAATAAGAATTATTGAGCAAATGAAGTACCACAGGGGACCCACACCCTGGCCAGGAGGGTGGGGTGCGCCCCCCACTACTGGGCGCGCCCCCTGTCTCCTGGGCCCCCTGGTGGCCCTCCGGTGCACATCTTCTGCTATATGAAGGCTTTTACACTGGAAAAAAAATCATAAGCAAGCTTACGGGACGAAACTCCGCCGCCATGAGGCGGAACCTTGGCGGAACCAATCTAGGGCTCTGGCGGAGCTGTTCTACCGGGGAAACTTCCCTCCAGGAGGGGGAAATCATCACCATCGTCATCACCAACGATCCTCTCATCGTGAGGGGGTCAATATCCATCAACATCTTCACCAGCACCATCTCCTCTCAAAACCCTAGTTCATCTCTTGTATCCAATCTTGTATCAAAACCATAAATTGGTACCTGTGGGTTGCTAGTAGTGTTGATTACTCCTTGTAGTTGATGCTAATTGGTTTACTTGGTGGAAGATCATATGTTCAGATCCTTAATGCATATTAATACTCCTCTGATCATGAACATGAATATGCTTTGTGAGTAGTTACATTTGTTCCTGAGGACATGGGTGAAGTCTTGCTATTAGTAGTCATGTGAATTTGGTATTCGTTCGATATTTTGATGAGATGTATGTTGTCTCTCCTCTAGTGGTGTTATGTGAACGTCGACTACATGACACTTCACCATTATTTGGGCCTAGAGGAAGGCATTGGGAAGTAATAAGTAGATGATGGGTTGCTAGAGTGACAGAAGTTTAAACCCTAGTTTATGCGTTGCTTTGTAAGGGGCTGATTTGGATCCACTAGTTTCATGCTATGCTTAGGTTTACCTTAATACTTCTTTTGTAGTTGCGGATGCTTGCAATTGGGGTTAATCATAAGTGGGATGCTTTTCCAAGAAAGGGCAGTACCCAAGCACCGGTCCACCCACATATCAAATTATCAAAGTAACAAACACGAATCATATGAGCATGATGAAAACTAGCTTGACGATAATTCCCATGTGTCCTCGGGAGCGCTTTTCTCATTATAAGAAATTGTCCAGGCTTGTCATTTGCAACAAAAAGGATTGGGCCACCTTGCTGAACCTTATTTACTTTCATTGCTCGTTACCCTTTACAAATTATCTTATCACAAAACTATCTGTTACCTACAATTTCAGTGCTTGCAGAGAATACCTTACTGAAAACCACTTGTCATTTCTTTCTGCTCCTCGTTGGGTTCGACACTCTTACTTATCGAAAGGACTACGATAGATCCCCTATACTTGTGGGTCATCAAGACTCTTTTCTGGCACCGTTGCCGGGGAGTGAAGCGCCTTTGGTGAGTGGAACTTGGTAAGGAAACATTTATATAGTGTGCTGAAATTTTCTGTCACTTGTTACTATGGAAACTAATCCTTTGATGGGCTTGTTCGGGGTATCTTCGCCCCGACCAGCAGAGCAAAGAGTTGCTCCTCAACCGACTGAACCGACTGAAAATGTTTACTTTGATATTCCTTCGGGTATGATAGAGAAACTACTAGCTAATCCCTTTGCAGGAGATGGAACATTGCATCCCGATTTACACCTTATCTTTGTGGATGAAGTTTGTGGATTATTTAAGCGTGCAGGTATTCCTGATGATGTTGTTCAGAGGAAGGTCTTTCCTTTATTTTTGAAGGGAGACACATTGACATGGTATAGGCTATGTGATGATACGGGATCTTCGAACTATAAACGATTGAAGTTGGAATTTCACCAAAAGTTTTATCCTATGCATCTTGTTCATCGTGATCATAATTACATATATAATTTCTGGCCTCGCGAAGGAGAAAGCATCGCTCAAGCTTGGGGGAGGCTTAAGTCAATGTTATATTCATGCCCCAATCATGAGCTCTCAAGAGAAATGGTTATTTAAAAAATTTATGCTCGGCTTTCTCTCAATGATCGCACCATGCTTGATACTTCCTATGCTGGTTCTTATATGCTGAAGACTACTAAATTCAAGTGGGATTTATTGGAAATAATTAAAGCAACTCTGAAGACTGGGGTTCTGACGATGGTAAGGAGTCAGGTATGACACCTAAGTTTGATTGTGTTAAATCTTTTATGGATACCGATGCTTTTCGTGGATTTAGCGCTAAATATGGACTTGACTCTGAGATAGTAGCTTCTTTC
Source organism: Triticum aestivum (assembly GCF_018294505.1). Classification (NCBI taxonomy): domain Eukaryota; kingdom Viridiplantae; phylum Streptophyta; class Magnoliopsida; order Poales; family Poaceae; genus Triticum; species Triticum aestivum. Next base: position 194,814,831 of record NC_057801.1, read on the forward strand.
TGTGAATCTTTTGCTACTCACGTTGATCTCCCTAAGGAGAAGTGATTTAGATATAATCCTCCCACTAAAGTAAAAGTAGTTGCACTTATTATAGTTGAAGAAAAGACTATCACTTATAATGATCCTATTGTTCCTACTACTTATGTTGAGAAATCACCTTTTCCTGTTAGAATAAAGGATCATGCTAAAGCTTCAACTATTGTTCGTAAGAGTAATACTAGAACATATACACCTCCTGAGAAAATTAGAGTTGAACCTAATATTGCTATGGTTAAAGATCTCTTGGATGATAATATATATGGGCATGTTATTTACTTCTGTGGTGAAACTGCTAATATTGCTAGACCTGATACTAAGATACATAGACCTGTTGTAGGCATGCCTATTATTTCTGTTAAAATAGGAGATCATTGTTATCATGGCTTATGTGATATGGGTGTTAGTGCTAGTGCAATACCTATTTCCCTATATAAAGAAATTATGCATGATATCGCACCCGCTGAGTTAGAAGATATTGATGTTACAATTAAGCTTGCCAAAAGAGATACTATTACACCATTTGGGATTGTTAGAGATGTTGAAGTCTTGTGTGGGAAAGTTAAATATCCTGCTGATTTTCTTGTTCTTGGTTCCCCACAAGATAGCTTTTGTCCCATTATATTTGATAGACCCTTCTTGAATACTGTTAATGCTCAGATTGATTGTGAAAAGGATATTGTTACAATTGGCTTGGGGGATATGAAACACGAGTTTAATTTCGCTAAGTTTCATAGACAACCCCATGATAAAGAATTGGCTAGTAAGGATGAGATTATTGATCTTGCTTCTATTGCCGTGCCTCCTACTGATCCGTTAGAACAATATTTGCTAGACCATGAAAATGATATGTTTATGAATGAAAGAAGGGAAATGGATGAATTATTCCTTAAATAGGGTCCTATTCTGAAACACAACTTACCTATTGAAATCCTAGCGGATCCCCCTCCACCCAAGGGTGATCCCGTGTTTGAGCTCAAACCTTTACCTGATAATCTTAAATATGCTTATCTTGATGAAAAGAAGATATATCCTATTATTATTAGTGCTAACCTTTCAGAGCAAGAAGAGGAAAGATTATTGAAAAATCTAAAGAAGCATCATGCCGCTATTGGATATACTCTAGATGATCTTAAGGTCATTAGTCCCACTCTATGCCAACATAAAATTAAATTGGACGAAGGCGCCAAACTAGTTAGAGAGCCTCAACGACGGTTAAATCCTAAGATGAAAGAAGTGGTAAGAAAGGAGATACTAAACTCCTTGAGGCAGGTATAATTTATCCTATTGCTGATAGTGATTGGGTAAGTCCTGTCCATTGCGTCCCTAAGAAGGGAGGTATTACTGTTGTTCCTAATGATAAAGATGAATTGATCCCGCAAAGAATCATTACAGGTTGTAGGATGGTAATTGATTTCCGTAAAATAAATAAAGCTACTAAGAAAGATCATTACCCTTTACCTTTTATTGATCAAATGCTAGAAAGACTATCCAAACACACACATTTATGCTTTCTAGATGGTTATTCTGGTTTCTCTCAAATACCTGTGTCAGCAGAGGATCAATCAAAAACTACTTTTACTTGCCCTTTCGGTACTTTTGCTTATAGACGTATGCCTTTTAGTTTATGTAATGCACCTGCTATCTTTCAAAGGTGCATGATGGCTATATTCTCTGACTTCTGTGAAAAGATTTGTGAGGTATTCATGGATGATTGCTCCGTTTATGGATCCTCTTTTGATGATTTCTTGAGCAACCTTGATCGAGTTTTGCAGAGATGTGAAGACACTAGTCTCGTCTTGAATTGGGAAAAGTGCCACTTTATGGTTAATGAAGGCATTGTCTTGGGGCATAAAATTTCTGAAAGAGGTATTGAAGTTGATAAAGCTAAGGTTAATGCTATTGAAAAGATGCCATGTCCTAAGGACATTAAAGGTATAATAAGTTTCCTCGGTCATGCTGGTTTTTATAGGAGGTTCATTAAGGACTTTTCTAAAATCTCTAGGCTTCTGACTAATTTATTGCAAAAAGATATTCCTTTTGTCTTTGATGATGATTGTGTAGAAGCATTTGAAATACTTAAGAAAGCTTTGATCACTGCACCTATTGTTCTGGCACCTTTGAAATTATGTGTGATGCTAGTGATTATGCTGTAGGTGTTGTTCTAGGGCAAAGAGTTGATAAGAAATTAAATGTTATCCAGTATGTTAGTAAAACTCTTGATACTGCACAGAGAAGTTATGCTACTACTGAAAAAGAATTCTTAGTAGTTGTGTTTGCATGTGATAAGTTCAGACCTTATATTGTTGATTCTAAAGTTACTATTCACACTGATCATGCTGCTATTAAATATCTTATGGAAAAGAAAGATGCTAAGCCTAGACTTATTAGATGGGTCCTCTTGCTCCAAGAATTTGATTTGCATATTATTGATAGAAAGGGAGTTGAGAACCCCGTTGCAGACAACTTGTCTAGGTTAGAGAATGTTCTTGATGACCCACTACTTATTGATGATAGCTTTCCTAATGAACAATTAGCGGTCATTAATGCTTCTCATACTGCTCCATGGTATGCTGATTATGCTAATTACATTGTTGCTAAATTTATACCACCTAGTTTCACATACCAGCAAAAGAAAAAGTTCTTTTATGATTTAAGACATTACTTCTGGGATGACCACACCTTTATAAAGGAGTAGATGGTATTATTAGACATTGTGTACCTGAGCATGAACAGGAACAGATCCTACACAAGTGTCACTCAGAACCATATGGAGGACACCACGCTAGAGACAGAACTGCACATAAGGTATTGCAATCCGGTTTTTATTGGCCTACTCCCTTCAAAGATGCCCGTAAGTTTGTCTTGTCTTGTGATGAATGTCAAAGAATTCATAATATTAGTAGACGTCAAGAAATGCCTATGAATTGTTCTCTTGTTATTGAACCATTTGATGTTTGGGGCTTTGATTATATGGGACCTTTTCCTGCCTCTAATGGATACACACATATTTTAGTTGCTGTTGATTACGTTACTAAGTGGGTAGAAGCTATTCCCACTAGTAGTGCTGATCATAACACCTCTATTAAGATGCTTAAAGAAGTTATTTTCCCGAGGTTTGGAGTCCCTAGATATCTCATGACTGATGGTGGTTCACATTTTATTCATGGTGCTTTCCGTAAAATGCTTGCTAAGTATGATGGTAATCATAGAATTGCATCTCCTTATCACCCACAGTCTAGTGGTCAAGTAGAATTGAGTAATAGAGAGCTCAAATTAATTTTGCAAAAGACTGTTAATAGATCTAGAAATAATTGGTCCAAGAAACTTGATGATGCATTATGGGCCTTGCTACGTCTTGAGCTTGCGTTGGTTTTCCTTGAAGAGGAAAGGGTGATGCAGCAATAGTAGCGTAAGTATTTCCCTCAGTTTTGGGAACCAAGGTATCAATACAGTAGGAGGCTCCTCAAAAGTGCCACTCACCTACACAAACAAACAAAGAACTCGCAACCAATGCAATAAAGGGGTTGTCAATCCCTTCACGGCCACTTGCGAAAGTGAGATCTAATAGAGATAGTATGATAAGATAAATATATTTTTGGTATTTTATAATATAGATGCAATAAAGTAGAGATGCAAATAAAAGTAGATTGAAAGAAAATATGATAAAAGATAGACCCGGGGGCTATAGGTTTCACTAGTGGCTTCTCTTAAGAGCATAAGTATTACGGTGGGTGAACAAATTACTGTCAAGCAATTGATAGAAAAGCGAATAATTATGAGATTATCTAGGCATGATCATGTATATATGCATCACGTCCGCGACAAGTAGACCGACTCCTGCCTGCATCTACTACTATTACTCCACACATCGACCGACTCTTGCCTGCATCTAGAGTATTAAGTTCATAAAGAACAGAGTAACGCATTAAGCAAGATGACATGATGTAGAGGGATAAACTCATGCAATATGATATAAACCCCATCTTTTTATCCTCGATTGCAACAATACAACACGTGCCTTGCAACCCTTTCTGTCACTGGGTAAGGACACCGCAAGACTGAACCCAAAGTTAAGCACTTCTCCCATGGCAAGAAAGATCAATCTAGTAGGCCAAACCAAACTGATAATTCGAAGAGACTTGCAAAGATAACTCAATCATACATAAAAGAATTCAGAGAAGATTCAAATATTTCTCATAGATAAACTTGATCATAAACCCACAATTCATTGGATCTCGACAAACACACCACAAAAAGAGTTACATCGAATAGATCTCCACAAGAGAGGGGGAGAACATGGTATTGAGATCCAGAAAGAGAGAAGAAGCCATCTAGCTAATAACTATGGACCCGAAGGTCTGTGGTAAACTACTCACAACTCATCAGAGGGGCTATGGTGTTGATGTAGAAGGCCTCCATGGTCGATTCCCCCTCCGGCAGAGCGCCGGCGAAGGCTCCAAGATGGGATCTCGCGGATACAAAAGGTTACGGTGGTGCAATTTGTGTTTCGTTGGCTCCCTTGATGTTTTCGGGGTACGTAGGCTTATATAGGAGGAAGAAGTACATCGGTGGCCTCCCGAGGGGCCCACGAGACAGGGGGCGCGCCCTGTAGGGGTGGGCGCGCCCTACCCTCTTGTGGCCGCCTCGGCTGCTTCTTGACTTGCACTCCAAGTCCTCTGGATCACGTTCGTTCCAAGAATCACACTCCCGAAGGTTTCATTCCGTTTGGACTCCGTTTGATATTCCTTTTCTTCGAAATACTGAAATAGGCAAAAAAACAGCAATACGGGCTGGGCCTCCGGTTAGTAGGTTAATCCCAAAAATGATATAAATGTGTAAAATAAAGCCCATAAACGTCTAAAAGGGGTAATATAATAGCATGGAACAATCAAAAATTATAGATACGTTGGAGACGTATCAAGCATCCCCAAGCTTAATTCCTGCTCGTCCTCGAGTAGGTAAATGATAAAAACAGAATTTTTGATGTGAAATGCTACCTAGCATAATTCTCAATGTAATTTTCTTTATTGGGGCATGAATGTTCAGATCCAAATGATTCAAAATAAAAGTTCATATTGACATAAGAAATAGTGATACTTCAAGCATACTAATCAAAGTAATCATGTCTTCTCAAAATAACATGGCCAAAGAAAGTTATCCCTACAAAATCATATAGTCTGGCTGTTGCTCTATCTTCATCACACAAAGTATTTAATCATGCACAACCCCGATGACAAGCCAAGCAATTGTTTCATACTTTAATAATCTCAAACTTTTTCAACTTTCACGCAATATATGAGCGTGATCCATGGACATAGCACTAAATGTGGAATAGAATGGTGGTTGTGGAGAAGACAAAAAGGAGAAGATAGTCTCACATCAACTAGGCATATCAACGGGCTATGTAGATGCCCATCAATAGATATTAATGTGAGTGAGTAGAAATTGACTTGCAACAGATGCACTAGAGCTATAAATATATGAAAGATCAACAAAAGAAACTAAGTGGGTGTGCATCCAACTCGCTTGCTCACGAATACCTAGGGCATTTTGAGGAAGCCCATCATTGGAATATACAAGCCAAGTTTTATAATGAAAAATTCCCACTAGTATATGAAAGCGACAACATAGGAGACTCTCTATCATGAAGATCATGGTGCTACTTTGAAGCACAAGTGTGGAAAAAGAGATATTAGCATTGTCCCTTCTCTCTTTTTCTCTCATTTTATTTTTTTTTCTTTTCCCCCCTTTTTTTCTTTTTCTTTTTTTTCTTTGGCCTTTCTTTTTTTGGCCTTTCTCCTTTTTTTTGTAAAGTCCGAAGTCTCATCCCGACTTGTGGTGGAATCATAGTCTCCATCATCCTTTCCTCAGTGGGACAATGCTCTAATAATGAAGATCATCACACTTTTATGGATTTACAACTCAAGAATTACAACTCAAAGCTAACAAGATATGACTGTATATGAATGCCTCCGGCGGTGTACCGGGATATGCAATGAATCAAGAGTGACATGTATGAAAATTATGAAGGTGGCCTTGCCACAAATACGATGTCAACTACATGATCATGCAAAGATCAATATGACAAAAGTAATGCGTGTCATATGAACGGAACGGTGGAAAGTTGCATGGCAATATATCTCGAAATGGCTGTGGAAATGCCATAATAGGTAGGTATGGTGGCTGTTTTGAGGAAGGTATATGGTGGGTGTATGGTACCGGCGAAAGTTGCGCGGCAAAAGAGAGGCTAGCAATGGTGGAAGGGTGAAAGGGTGCGTATAATCCATGGACTCACCATTAGTCAAAAGAACTCATATACTTATTGCAATAATATACAAGTCATCAAAAACAAAGTATTACGCACATGCTCCTAGGGGGATAGATTGATAGGAAAAGACCATCGCTCGTCCCCGACCGCCACTCATAAGGAAGACAATCAATAAATAAAATTGTGCTCCAACTTCATCACAAAGCGGTTCACCATACGTGCATGCTACGGGAATCACAACCCTCAACACAAGCATTTTTCATAATCACCTCAACTAGCATGAATTTAATATCACTACCTCCATATCTCAAAACAATTATCAAGTATCAAATTGATCATAGCATCCAATTCACTTTCTATGATAGTTTTTATTATACCCAACTTGGATGCTCATCATTCTAGGACCAAATTTGCAACCATAGCAAATACCATGCTGTTATAAAAGACTACCAAAAAGATATAAGTGAAGCATGAGAGACTAGCAATTTCTTCAAAATTAAGCCACCGCCGTGCTCTAAAAGATATAAGTGAAGCACTAGAGCAAAAACTATCAATCTCAAAAGATATAAGTGAAGCACATAGAGTATTCTAGCAAATTCTAAACAAGTAGGCTTCTCCCAAAAGGTGTGTACAGCAAGGATGATTGTGGTAAACTAAAAAGCAAAGACTAATATAATACACGACGCTCCAAGAAAAACACATATCATGTGGTGAATAAAAATATAGCTCCAAGTAAAGTTACCAATGAACGAGGACGAAAGAGGGGATGCCTTCCCGGGGCATCCCCAAGCTTAGGCTTTTGGCTATCCTTGAATATCTTGGGGTGTCATGGGCATCCCCAAGCTTAGGCTCTTGCCACTCCTTATTTCATAGTCCATAAAAGCTTTACCCAAAACTTGAAAACTTCACAACACAAAACTCAACAGGAAATCTTATAAGCTCTGTTAGTGAAAGAAAACAAAACCACCACATAAGGTACTGTAATGAACTCATTATTTATTTATTTTGGTATTAAACCTACTGTATTCCAACTTCTCTATGGTTTATAAACTATTTTACTAGCCATAGATGCATCAAAATAAGCAAACAACACAGGAAAAACAGAATCTGTCAAAAACAGAACAGTCTGTAGCAATCTGTAACTAACGCAAACTTATGGAACTCCAAAAATACTACAAAAATAGGAAGTCCTGGAAAATTTATTTATTTATCAGAAGAAAAAAGAATCAATGCAAAATCACGTTTCCGTGATTTAACAAAACTAAATTCGTGCGTGAAAAGTTTCTGTTTTTCAGCAGAATCAAATCAACTATCATCATAGGTTATCCTATAGGTTCTACTTGGCACAAACACTAATTAAAAGATAAAAACACATCTAAACAGAAGGTATATGAAATATTTATTACTAAACAGGAACAAAAACAAAAAACACAAATAAAATTGGGTTGCCTCCCAACTAGCGCTATCGTTTAACGCCCCTAGCTAGGCATAAAAGCGAAGATAGATCTAAGTAGTGCCATAATAATAAGATAGATCTTGAAAGCTCATCTCATATTCCCTATGTTCGGCAGCAAGTTTTCTTTGAGGCAAGAAAAAGTAATCAAAAGGGCTAAATTTAGCGGGACAAAAGTCCCCAAGATCGATCTCAGGAGGAACGGGTTCCTCCCTTGGCCCTTCATAATGCACAACTAATTCATCACTAAAAGCATTCTTTTGGCAAAATCTCGTGAGCCTATACTCAAGAGAGTATCCTAGCTCATTATTTCAAAGAGCGAAATCATTATTAAGTTCAAAAATTCTATAAACCAAGGCATTGGTAGGAACCTTTTTTCTAAGGTTTTCATTGAAAGCAACATAGTCCGAAGATTGAAAACGCCTAAATTCCTCTTGATTACAGAGGATCGCCTCTACGGGAGGGCGACCGGCATCCACCCTATAGTGCACAAAGATTTCTTTGGCCTCTCTTATGATAAATCTAAACTCATGAGCCAAAAATATAGTAACAACACGGTTAACAGAAGAATGCTCAATATTAGAAAATTCTAGGAAAACTCTTTGTATGCAAGGATGCATATGCATAAATTGTCTTTCAAGTTCAACTACAAGCATAGCGATAGCATCCGCAAGACTACTAATTCTATGAAGAATAGAACCACCCATGGAAGGTAAAGCACCGGCACAAGTAAAGAAATCTTGAATAACACCTTTTCCAATAATGTTACCACTACCGATTCGTAACTTTTTTAGTATGCAAGATAGGGGGTTCTTCGGCCGGAGCCTCAGAATTTTCCATGTTATCATTATTGTCCATATCGACGATAATCTCCCCAATTTCAGACATAGCGGCAAACAAAAGCAAAGAGGAAGAAAGCCAGCAGAAGAGAGGAGAAGACTGGGAAAGTGAGGGCAAATAAAACGGCAAGGGTGAAGTGGGGGAGAGGAAAACGAGAGGCAAATGGAAAATAATGTAAATGCGAGGGAGATGGGTTTGTGATGGGTACTTGGTATGTCTTGACTTGAGCGAAGACCTCCCCGACAACGGCGCCAGAAATCCTTCTTGCTACGTCTTGAGCTTGCGTTGGTTTTCCTTGAAGAGGAAAGGGTGATGCAGCAATAGTAGCATAAGTATTTCCCTCAGTTTTGAGAACTAAGGTATCAATCCAGTAGGAGGCTCCTCAAAAGTTCCACGCACCTACACAAACAAACAAAGAACTCGCAACCAATGCAATAAAGGGGTTGTCAATCCCTTCACGACCACTTGCGAAAGTGAGATCTAATAGAGATAGTATGATAACATAAATATATTTTTGGTATTTTATAATATAGATGCAATAAAGTAAAGATGCAAGTAAAAGTAGATTGAAAGCAAATATGATAAAAGATAGACCCGGGGGCCATAGGTTTCACTAGTGGCTCTCTCAAGAGCATAAGTATTACGATGGGTGAACAAATTACTGTCGAGCAATTGATAGAAAAGCAAATAATTATGAGATTATCTAGGCATGATCATGTATATAGGCATCACGTCCGTGACAAGTAGACCGACTCCTGCCTGCATCTACTACTATTACTCCACACATCGACCGACTCCTGCCTGCATCTAGAGTATTAAGTTCATAAAGAACAAAGTAACGCATTAAGCAAGATGACATGATGTAGAGGGATAAACTCATGCAATATGATATAACCCCATCTTTTTATCCTCGATGGCAACAATACAATACGTGCCTTGCAACCCTTTCTGTCACTGGGTAAGGACACCGCAAGATTGAACCCAAAGCTAAGCACTTCTCACATGGCAAGAAAGATCAATCTAGTAGGCCAAACCAAACTGATAATTCGAAGAGACTTGCAAAGATAACTCAATCATACATAAAAGAATTCAGAGAAGATTCAAATATTTCTCATAGATAAACTTGATCATAAACCCACAATTCATCTGATCTCGACAAACACACCACAAAAAGAGTTACATCGAATAGATCTCCACAAGAGAGGGGGAGAACATGGTATTGAGATCCAAAGAGAGAGAAGAAGCCATCTAGCTAATAACTATGGACCCGAAGGTTTGTGGTAAACTACTCACAACTCATTGGAGGGGCTATGGTGTTGATGTAGAAGCCCTCCATGGTCAATTCACCCTCTAGCGGAGCGCCGGCGAAGGCTCCAAGATGGGATCTCGTGGATACTGAAGGTTACCGCGGTGGAAATTGTGTTTCGTTGGCTCTCTTGATGTTTTCGGGGTACGTATGCTTATATAGGAGGAAGAAGTACGTCGGTGGCCGCCCGAGGGGCCCACGAGATAGGGGGCGCGCCCTACCCTCTCGTGGCCGCCTCGGTTGCTTCTTGACTTGCACTCCAGGTCCTCTGGATCACGTTCGTTCCAAAAATCACGCTCCCGAAGGTTTCATTCCATTTGGACTCCGTTTGATATTCCTTTTCTTCGAAATACTGAAATAGGCAAAAAAACAGCAATACGGGCTGGGCCTCCGGTTAGTAGGTTAGTCCCAAAAATGATATAAATGTGTAAAATAAAGCTCATAAACATCCAAAAGGGGTAATATAATAGCATGTGTTGGGGATATTACCACTAGGCGTAAACTGGCCTACTTGGGCCGAGTTAACTTCATTAGTGGCGTAAACAGATGAAGGCCCAAGGCCTGTAGTCGGTTAGAGCATGTAGCCATAAACTGGCCTGATGTATGACTTGTATTGTAAGTAAGGAATAGAGAGATAGCAACCGGAGTACGAGTATGAGCCGGTTAGGACTCTATGGACCGACGAGCGCCACCTGTGTATATAAGGGGGCGACCCGGTGCCGGTTCAAGGTAGACAAACACAACTCGAGCCTAGGCGAAGCTTGTTTGCTCCCTAGCCATCGAGACCATATCAATTCCATCACAACTAGACGTAGGCTTTTACCTTCATCGAAGGGGCCGAACTAGTATAAAATCCTCGTGTTCTTTTGTCCGCTTTAACCCCTTCAAGTAAACTCGTAGCGATGGCTCCACGACTAAGTCCTTTCGCTAGGACATCTGCCGTGACAAATCCATGACAGTTGGCGCCCACCGTGGGGCTATCGCACGATGGTTTGACGATCTTGGAGGGCAAGCTCAAGGGACTCGAAGGCTATGTTGTGGGCCGGATGACCAAGAGTCGTCGGGGCAGGATCTACATCGACGACGCAGGATGGGGTCCCGAGGCCGAGTCAATCGAGTACGGGTACCGGGTCCCCTTTGGTGGCATACACGTTTTCATTGGCAAAATCGGTGAGCCTGGGCCTGAGCCGGACATCTGCACCAACCTCATCAAGACGGTTCAGCGTGCGAGATCTACCCGGGTTGAACCAGCCGTGAAACATGTCTTCGTTGGAGTCGTCCACGAAGGTGAGCGTGAGGATGAGTCAGAACGCGGTAATAAGACCGTCATCTATTCTGATAACGAGTCCTCGACCGGAGAGACCGAATCGCTGTGCCAGTTGCAAGACGACCAGATTAGGGGCTGTTCCGATGGTGACAGTATTCGGGACCCCCCAGTCCAGATCAACCGGGTTGGAATATTCATGGCCGGCACACAGGCGGCGAATCACTCTTCGACCGCCGCAGCAATGCTCTCCGGATCAGCAGCGGCAGCCGCAGCAGGGGCATGAGGCCTTGTGCGCCCGCCGGTTCAAGTTCTAACTGATCTGTTTGATGCACTAGCTGCGCTTATGGCAGAGGACAATCCGGCGGATCAGGAGGCCCATAATGCAGAAATCGCAAAGGTGAAAGAGCAGATCGTGCAAGCTAAAGCGGATCTGGCAGCAGAAAAAGACAGGATGACTGCAGAACGGGCCGCTTTGGACGCCCAGGCCTATAAACTCATGCTTGACCAGAACGCGTCACAGGAGGTTTTGAAGCGGAAGCACAGATCACGCCTGCCGTCAGGGTTTGACCCCCGAAATCTCTTTCACACTCCAGGGGCTGGGCCCAGTAATCCACCGCAGTACCCGGAGACAAACCGGATCGAGGCACCAGAACGAGGGGCGCCGGTCCAACCTCGCCTGATGGAACCCCCTCAGCAGAACATTATGAATTTTCCGCCGGTCCAGACGCCCCCAGGTCATTATTCTAATCCTATGGACAACCTTGTTGCGGCCGCTGCACGGTTAGAGGCCATCCCAGTCGAAGGGGATTCTCCGCAAGCGATAGAGACACGCCGGGTTAAGGAGCTTCTTCGGACTGCGCTGATTCAGCAGGAGGCATACTCATACAGCCGTGATGGGATTCATTCTACGCCCCGTCCGGACCAGAGCTATAGCAGGCACATGGAGGAACCGGCCATATCAAGCAATGCGCGAGGCCATGAAGCGGCCCGTGGTAATAACCCGGCAGGTGGTGTTGGAGATGCTCAGGATGTGGTGGACCGGGCCCGGGCACAAAGGGAGGCCGAGTTAGCAGCACAGGATAATGCGGGCCAATTTACACCGGTTCGTTCTACAACCTTTGCCGGACCAGGGATCACATCCGCTTTGGGAGTGCCTTGCTTAATCCCAGCTTTACGTAATGTGCGCCTGCCTAAAGATTTCAAGGGTCCACGCAAGGTGCCGAATTACACCGCTGATTTACCCCCTGAAGCATGGGTAGAGAGTTATGAGATGGCCATGGAGATGCTGGATGTGGATGAGGCCGCATGTGCGAAATACTTCACCATGATGCTTGAGGGCACGGCTCGTACTTGGTTAAAGAGCCTGCCACCCAATTCCATCAGCTCATGGGCCCAGTTGAGGGCCCGGTTTATACAGAATTTTAAGGATACATGTAAGCAGCCCAAGTCCATAGTAGACCTGGCGGCTTGTGTCCAGGAGGAAGGAGAATCAACGACCCGTTGGGTGCGCCGCGTTTCGGAAATTTTGCACTCATCTGACAGGATTAATGCTGATTCTGCGATCTTAACTCTGGAAGGCAACTGCCGGTTTGAGCCTCTAAAATTGAAATTGGGACGCATGAAGAGGTTTTGCAATGACATGGGAACCCTCATGGCTGCTTTAGTAAAGTATGCCGATTCGGACAGTACCAAGGATCTCGAACCTGATGATGATGAAACAGGGAAGGGAAGGAAGAATAGCAACTCTAAACAGCAGCAGTACAAACCGGCGGGTCATGGAAACGGAGGCAAACGTAAGGCGGAGGGTAGCATGGATTTTGTGGCCAACGCTAATGCACAGGACAGGGGGCAGCGGCGTAGAGGTAAAGAGGCAGATCGGAATGGGACCCCCAATCCTAACGCAAGCCGTTTGAATTATTTGTTGAATCAGCCTTGCCCAAAGCACGGGACGAAGGAGACACCAGCTAACCACCTTTGGAAGGATTGTTATATTATGCGGGAGTTTAAAAACTCTAATGCCTTCCGATATGACCATTGGTCAGGTGGCGGTTCAGGATCCGGTTTACACGGCCTGGGTCACGATGGAGCTTCTGGTTCAGGTTTCAATCAGGGCGGTCACAATAGCCAGAGTAATCAAAATGGCCAGCAGCAGCAGCAGCAGTCAGGTTATCAAAGCCAGCCAAAGCAGTTGAGCAATGGGCAATACCATGTCTTCACAACTGGCTTGGATAAGCGCGACCGAAAACTCCACAAGCGAGCGGTGAATTCTGTTGAACCGGCCTTACCATGTTATTTATGCTAGTCAGAGCAGCCCATCGTGTGGAGCAGAGAAGATCACCCGCCCCGGGTTGATAATCCGGGCCAGTTAGCATTAGTAGTGGACCCTCAGGTGGGGGGTTATAAGTTCACCAAGGTGCTCATGGATGGAGGAAGCAGTATTAACATACTATACTATGAGACATTCCGGCGCATGGGACTAACAGACAAGGATCTCAGACCGTCGAATACGGTATTCCATGGTGTTGTGCCAGGCAAATCTGCATATCCTGTTGGCAAGATAACCCTAGATGTAGCTTTTGGGGATGAGCACGATTCTCGATCGGAAAAATTAAACTTCGAAGTGGTGAAGATCCGGAGCCCGTATCACGCCCTGTTTGGGCGGCCGGCTTATGCCAAGTTCATGGTGCGGCCTTGTTATATCTATTTACAGCTCAAGATGCCGGGTTACAAGGGGACGATAACAGTTCACGGGAACCGTAGGATCACTTTGGAATGTGAAGAGGGTGATGCGGCTTATGCAGAGTCAGTCTGTGCCACGGAGGAGTTGAAGTATTATAAGGACAATGTTGATCCGGCGGATATGACCCCTTTAAAGAAGCCAACTACAGAGCATGATTCAGATCTGAAGTTCAAATCGGCAGTTGAGACCAAGCTTGTTGACTTCGTGCCCGGCGATTCATCCAAGCAGTTCACTATCAGTGCCAACCTAGATCCCAAATAGGAAAGCGCGCTGATCGAGTTCATCCGTGAGAATCGGGACATTTTTGCATGGAAGCCGTCTGACATGCCAGGTGTACCGAGGGAACTCGCTGAGCACACTCTTAATGTGGATCCTAAGTATAAACCGGTGAAACAGTTCCTCCGCCGGTTTAACGAAGAAAGGCGCAAAGCCATTGGAGAGGAAGTGGCCAGGCTTTTAGCAGCTGGTTTTATTATTGAGGTGTTCCATCCAGAGTGGCTTGCTAATCCGGTGTTGGTTCTTAAGAAAAACGGCACTTGGCGTATGTGTGTGGATTACACAGATCTTAACAAAGCCTGTCCGGCAGATCCTTTTTCCCTCCCCCGTATTGATCAGATCATTGATGCCACGGCAGGTTGTGAGCGTTTGAGTTTTTTGGATGCATACGCCGGATATCATCAGATCAAGATGGCGGTTAAGGACCAGGAGAAAACAACATTTATTACTCCCTTTGGAGCCTTCTACTATGTATCTATGCCCTTCGGGCTCAAGAGTGCCCAAGCCACCTATCAACGGTGTGTACAGAATTGCCTGCATGAGCAGATCGGCCGCAATGTGCACACCTATGTGGATGATATTGTAGTAAAATCAAGACAGAAGGAGACGCTGGTGGATGATTTGAAGGAGACCTTTGACAACTTGCGAGCTTACAGGATGATGCTTAATCCGGCCAAGTGTGTTTTTGGTGTTCCGGCAGGCAAGTTATTGGGTTTTCTGGTGTCTAACAGAGGAATTGAGGCTAATCGGGAGAAGATTACGGCTATTACATCCCTAGCTAAACCGAAGTGTATCAATGATGTTCAGCGTTTGGCGGGCCAAATTGCTGCGCTGAGCCGGTTTATCAGCCGCCTCAGGGAGAAGGCTATCCCTTTATATCAAATGCTGAGGAAGACAGACAATTTCGTCTGGAGTCCAGCTGCTGATGAGGCATTTGAGGACCTGAAGCGGCAGTTAGCCAATCCGCCTGTTCTTGCAGCTCCGGTCGACAAGGAGCCACTATTATTATACGTAGCGGGCAATGCTCGAGCAGTTAGCGTGGCTATTGTGGTGGAACGCAAAGGGGCAGGCAAGGAATATCCGGTTCAGCGGCCGGTTTATTATATCAGCGAGGTGCTTATTGAATCCAAGCAAAGGTATCCGCATTGGCAGAAGCTGGTCTATGGAGTTTTTATGGCCAGTCGGAAGTTGAAGCAGTATTTTCAAGGGCACCCCATCACAGTGGTCAGTTCAGCTCCCTTGGGTGATATCATACAGAACCGGGAGGCGACTGGCCGGATTGCCAAGTGGGCTATAGAGCTTGGGCCACATGGATTGAAGTACGTGCCTCGGACGGCAGTGAAGTCTCAAGCACTTGTTGATTTCATCAATGACTGGACGGAGTTACAAGCACCAGAGGAGAAGCCGGATCACACATATTGGACTATTCATTTTGACGGATCCAGGCAATTGGAAGGCTCGAGGGCTGGAGTCGTATTAACTTCCCCACGAGGTGATAAGTTTTGTTATGTTCTCCGCTTAATGTTCCCTTGTACTAATAATGCAGCTGAGTACGAAGCCTTGCTCCATGGCCTCCGGATGGCTAAAGAGATGAATTTAAGCCGGGTTAAGTGCTTTGGTGACTCGGACCTAGTAGCTCAACAGGTGTCTGGCACTTGGGATTCTAAGGACCCGCTCATGGCTGCATATCGTCGGGAAGTGGATAATATTGCAGGTTGTTTCAAGGGTTATCAAGTGGATCATGTGGACCGTCAGAAGAATGAAGCGGCGGATGCTTTAAGCCGGTTGGGCTCTCAGCGTAAGCCGGTCCCGCCTAACGTCTTTTTGGACGTGTTGCACAACCCGTCAGTCAAGCTCCCAGGTGAGGTGGATTTGTCTATCCCTGATCCGGAGGCTCAATTGGTGGCAGCCCTGCATGTTATTCCGGATTGGACAGTTCCTTATCTTGCGTACATGAACCGGGGGGAGTTACCAGAGGATGAGATTCTGGCCCGGCAGATAGTCCGGCGATCCAAGTCTATGACGATTGTCAATGGTGAATTACATCATTGCAGTGTATCAGGGGCGTTTCAACGTTGTGTCTCTCCTGAGGAAGGCTGTGAAATCTTAAGAGAAATCCATGAAGGGGATTGTGGACACCATGCCGGTTCAAAGTCTCTGGTAGCAAAGGCATTTCGTCACGGGTTCTACTGGTTGACAGCGCACGCTGATGCGGAGGACTTGGTTAAACGGTGTGATGGATGTCAGAAATTTTCAAGGCGTGCTCATGTGCCGGCTCAAGAATTGCGGATGATTCCAATAACATGGCCGTTTGCAACGTGGGGGCTGGATATGGTTGGGCCTTTTAAAAGATCCAAGGATAAGAAAACCCACCTTTTGGTGGCAGTTGACAAATTTACCAAGTGGGTTGAAGCGGAGCCTGTCAGCAAGTGTGATGCAGCAACAGCGGTGCAATTCGTCAAGAAGGTGATTTTCCGGTTTGGTTTTCCGCACAGTATCATTACTGACAATGGTACTAATTTATCCAAGGGTGCTATGAAGGAGTTCTGTGAACGTGAGCACATCCGACTTGACGTGTCGTTAGTGGCACACCCCCAGTCCAATGGACAGGCAGAACGAGCTAATCAGGAAATCTTGCGAGGCATCAAACCCCGGCTTTTGGTCCCATTGCAAAGGACACCAGGATGTTGGGTTGAAGAGCTACCGTCTGTATTATGGAGTATCAATACTACGCCAAACCGGTCCACAGGATACACGCCATTTTTCATGGTCTATGGAGCAGAGGCAGTTCTCCCTAGTGACATCCGGCATGATTCGCCTCGTGTGGCAGCTTATGTTGAAACAGACAATGAGACAGCACGACAAGATGCTTTGGACCTATTGGACGAGGAGCGTGATATAGCGGCTGCCCGTTCGGCGATTTACCAGCAAGATCTTCGTCGCTATCACAGTCACCGGGTTAGAACCAGAACTTTTCAAGAAGGAGATTTGGTGCTTCGACTCATCCAAGATCAAACGGGTATGCACAAGTTATCCCCACCCTGGGAGGGACCTTTCGTGGTCAGCAAAAATTTGCACAACGGGTCGTACTATCTGATTGATATTCAAGGACATCAAGACTCACGTGCATCAGAAGAGGAGACCAACAGGCCGTGGAATATAGCTCTTCTTCGGCCTTACTATACTTAAGCCATCGGCTCTATCTATGTACATATCATGACAATGTATATATTATCTTTGATATATCAAACCGGAGCCTCAGCTAAAGCGGGGTCTCTGTCTTTCTCATCATGCGAGGTTACACGGAGTGGTTCTGTTTAAAGCGGCATCCGGTTTACCCCTTGACATTTGTTTTTTATATATCACTGGGGGCCTTGGTCGTGTCCGAACCAACGAACACCCTTTGATAGGCGACAGCCACCAGATCATTTGGGGACTTGGTCAAGTCTGAACCAGTCACGCCTCTTGCTCGGCCTAAGGCCACAAAATCACTTGGGGGTATGGTTGGGCCCGAACCATTGCCACGCCTCTTGATCTGGCATACATGCCACGAGTCATTTGGGGACCTGGCTGACTTGAATCATTGTCACTCCTATTGGGGGCCTTGATCCTGTCCGACCATGGTAATACCATCTGAACAGCTCAGTATAGCATATTTTTGCAAATGGGTTTTATCATTACTTTGGCTTCCATGTTGTTTTCATGGTTTGTTCGTTCTTTGCTTTTGTTGGATTTCTTTGTGTCAACAAGCATATTTTTTCCGGTTCAGCCAATGATCTTTGACCCCCCTTTTAATCCAGAGGAGTCTGCCTGGTTTACCTTTTCCCTGTTAACATCATGGAGTAACCAGGGGGCTCGTATTAAGTCAGTACGGTTTGTACGGGAGCTACTTTCTCCCTTTTTGACGGTAATGGTTTATAAAACCACCGCTTCAGGCTTGGCAAAAGCCAGCTTTATGCTCAAACATGGCAGGTATTTATGTATCATTCATTTGTTATATTACTGATACACATATCAAGATCATAATCCGGCTGACGGTATAACCGCCACCGAAGTTCAAATTTTTCTGATTGCAGGAAATATGAATTAAAGTTTTCAAGCAAAAGCTTCAGTACTTATGCACGAAGGCATATTCCGGGCAGAAGTTTTAACTATCCTATTACAAGGCAGCACGGTGTTCAAACTAAATCATTGTTTTTGCAAATAGCTCTTCAAACCGGCTTCCGGTTCAAGCCTGCTCCTCATCCTCCGCCGCTTCAGCTTCTTCGTCTCTACCCATTGGCTGGAAATCAACAGTGGTCCAGTCGATTCCCATTAAAGCTTGGAAAACAGCCTCTTCATGGATTAGGGAAGACGGTTCAATATCAGGGGCATAAGTGTGCTTACGGGTTGGAGGAATCAGATTCTCCGCTTCAACAGTTGGGGCCGGCACTCGCTTGTTTTGATTATTATATTCCGCTTGATAATGCGTCAAATCTGCCTCTTCAGCTAGCTGGCAAGCCAGCGGGCGCACTGCACGGTTTATGGCCCTTAAATCCTCTTCGTTGAATTCAGAGCCATCTTCTTTCAGACTAGGATAGCCTTGAGCTGCTTCCACAGGATCAAAGTTGGGCACCCATGCCTTTGCCCGCATTAAGGCATTGATTGCTCTGGTTCGGGCAGCAGATTTTTTCAGCTCCTCAATCCAGGTCCGTTGGGCTCCGGTATACAATTGTTCCACCAAGGTGTAGGCAGCTTTCAATTTCTTCCGCACATCATTGCTTAAGTGCCCAATACGTGTGCCTACAAACAAAATTGGAATGGTCTCAAACCGGATTTACGACACAGCAGATTCAAATTTATCACAGAAGTTACAAGGAGCTTACCAAAGATTGCAGCAGTCATGGAGTGTATTTGCCGCTGCACGGCCGTTAGTTCATCCACCACCGGTTTAAGGGCTGCTTCAGCATTTTCCGTTCTTTTGGTTAAACCGGCCTTCTCAGTGGCCCAGTCAGCCTGCTCTTTCTTGAAGCTTTCTTTCAGCCGTTCCGCAGTGCTCAAAGCGCTGGTTAATTCTTGCTTGGCCTTATCTGTTTCAGCCTGCTGGGTCTTTAGGGCCTCCTGCAAATCGGCAATCTGGTCCTCCTTGATTTTCACTTCAGCCTGCATACAGATGGCATTTTAGGCTTTGCACAGACGATCCAAGAAATGGAAGTATCAACCACATAACAAAGTTATATGCCTGATACTTGGGGGCTAATGCACCTTCAATTTTTTGTATATTGCTAGATTACAAAGTCCCAAGCTCAATACAAGTATTCAACTTGGCACTTGGGTGCTAATGGCTATTTGATCAAGTTATGCTCTAAGGACAGCTTTTTATTTTTGAGCCCGGTTTACTTATGCTAAGTTAGACCGGCCCTCGAGGGTTATGCTGACGGATTTTAAAAATGTTCAGGATCAAGTCCCGGTTTGACCAAGGTCACAAACCGGCCCTTGGGGGCTACAAGGATGAATGCAATGGCAGAAAGGACAGAAGGAATTTACCTCAAATTTATCCCTCATCATTTTGACCAGGCCAGCTTCACAGTCACGGCTAGTGTAAAGCCGGTTTAGATAGCCGGAGTGAAGATCTTGAGCATTTAGAGCGGCGTATGTCTCTAATTCAACATCCCATTTTCCTTTGTTCAAAGGGGAAGAATCCTCTTTGATGGTGTGCCTGGTAAGGGTGGCAGGATTCCCAGGTTCAGAGCGGCCTACGCCGGTAATCACAACATCATCATTTTTTGACTCGCCGGTTTGGGTTGGTGCGGCCGGTTTGTCAGCATGAGTGTGGGATTTCTCAATCTGGACAGAGCTGGCAGGCGGATCAGCAGAGGCTGGAATATGAATAGGACCTTCTTCAGGGGTAACGTCGTTTTGCAGAGGAGGATAATTGGGGATATCTTCACAAGTAAATACTTCATGATTAGGTGCTTGGTCATGTTCTGGGGCCACATCTTCTTCAGCCGCTCTATCCAGGCAGGCCTTCTTGCTTGGTTTCAGTTTAGCCCTGAAAGAAAAATAAAAAATCAAGGAAAAGTGTAAGCCATTGCGCAGTATACTGGAAGCATATGTTCGGTTTAACTTACCCAGCAACTGTTTTCAAAGGTGGTAGCAGGGTGGCCGACGATTCACCAGATGATGAATGAGAAGTGACCTGATAATCGGAGTCGGATGTATTAAGAGGTTGACGGAAGAAACCCGCTTTACGATTTAAATCAATAAAAAGGTCGGAGACCTCGGAGCGGCGTTTTCGAACCGGATTGTTTGGTAAACCGGCAGAGGTAACTACCTGACCACTGTGCCGGGTTGTGCGGCGAGCTTCGTGTTGCTGGGTCTTCATAAGAAATTGGGAATCCAGATAAGCAAGAGGATGAGAAAATTTAATTTTCCGGTTTGCCCGGCAAAATTGTCAGGACCCCGACTCAATGCCACATCGATCTAGCATGTAACACCTCATATCACATTGCGGCCTCACGCACGGTATTCCCACGGGTGTCGCCTTACCTTTGCCCGGGACCGTTTGTGCCTTTTGGCACACGTATATGATAGTGTTGCTAGCATCCATATGATAAGGAGCCCGGGCTGACATGGCTAGTCGTAAACCCAAAGTGGCACAAACTTACAGGGACAGGCATCCATGACCCAGCATCGAACGTGTCGGTCATCAGCGAGTGAATCCAGGCTATAGCACCGGGCTAGCAGGACTCCGGTGAACCGGGCTGTAGCGGGCTAACAGGACTCCGGTATTCATCGTGTGACATTTCCCCGAAGGGACAGACACAGGAACGAAGAAGGACACATGCCGGCCAGCCTAAGTGTTCCGGAGCAGTAGCAAGCTACCATGGCTCGATGGAAACACTAGGAGACATTTCCCGGTAAGAGGGGCTACTAAAGATAAACAACTAGATAGTTAGATCCCACACATACCAAGCATTTCAATCATACACACAATATGCTCGATATGTGCAAATACAACATGGCATCACAACAAGACTCTACAACTCAAGTATTTATTCAATAGGCTCTGAGGAGCGAGATATTACAAACATGGGTCTCATGACCCAACAATCAGAGCATACAAGTCAAAGCACAAGCGGAAACTATCATGTCTGAGTGCAGACATCTATAAATGAAAAAGGCTGAGAAGCCTGACTATCTACCAGATCCTGCCGAGGGCACAAGATCGTAGCTGAGGTAACAAGCTAAATGTCGAAGTCCACGCAGAACTACTAGCGAGACCGAAGTCTCTCTGCAAAACATAAAATAGGCAAACGTGAGTACAAATGTACCCAGCAAGACTTACATCAGAACTAACTACATATGCATCATTATCAACAAAGGGGATGGTGGGGTTTAACTGCAGCAAGCCAGCTTTGACTCGGTGGCTAATCTGAACTACGACTGCAAGTAACTCTTTTGAGGTGGCGCACACGAGTCCACATATTCACCATATCAATACACCACTATGGATCCGCTCCTGTCTCCCTACGAGAACGCCATCCATAGCACTCACGCTTATCTTGCGTATTTTAGAGTATCCACTTTCACTTGTCTATGAACTATGCAAGGGGTCCAAGTTTCCATATCCGAGGAATCCGGCTATTCGAATAGATAATGATAACCCTGCATGGGTGTACTTCTTCACACACGCTTTCGCCACTTATCGCCCTGTACACGTCATGTACCTCGGCAACCTTCAAGCGGAAGCCGGGCGAGGGAGTCGGCCACGACCTGACTAACCATACAAGTCTCTCGTCCATGTTTATCGCCTATTCGGGTTCCATCCGCAAGGAGATCCGGCCGGGGTGTCGCTCACGGCCCCAAACGATGTGAGCAGGGTTCCCAAGCCCACCATCCGGGTGCCACTTGGTACACCGTGCCACTGTGCCTAGTCTGTCCCAAGCCCACCTGTACCGGGTGCCACTTGGTAGACTACTAACACTACCTACAAACACCAGAAACTAGTTGCAACTCCTGGACAAAGATCATGTTGATTAATAAGTCGAGAGGGGTCGAGTTACCGGAACCCAATGTGTGGTAGTAACTGGTCATGGATCACAAACACAGAACTCAGTTCCTGAAGACGGCTGCAATGAGACAACCCACCATGTACTCCTACATGGCCTCTCACCGCTACCTTTACCAAATCGTGTTCACACACTTAGCTCTCAACAGTAGGACATGTTCACACAGCTCTGATTCATCCCCGATGAATCAGACCTGACTCAACTCTAAGCAGTAGCAGGCATGACAAACAAGCATGAATGAGTAGGTACAACAGGGCTCAGACAACTCCTACTCATGCTAGTGGGTTTCATCTATTTACTGTGGCAATGACAGGTCATGCAGAGGATAAAGGGGTTCAGCTACCGCAGCAAGTAACAAATATGTCGTTGTTGTCCTAATGCAGTAAAAGAGAGCAGGAGCAAGAGAGTGGGATTTTATTGGAATGAACAAGGGGGTTTTGCTTGCCTGGCACTTCTGAAGATAATATAGCTCTTCATCGGTGTCATCGATCACATCGTCGGTATCACGTCTATCGAGAGGGGCAATCACCGGCAAACACAGAAGAAACACGATCAATGCAATGCACAATATGATGCATGCTATGACATGGCAATATGACTGTGTTTTGGGCTAATGCACCTAGCTATGATTTAAATGAAGTTGGTTTGAATACATGATTCAAATTCCAACTCCATATATGATTATTTAAATGCCCTTTATTTGTTTTGTCCAAAACAGAGGACAAACATTGTTCAAACATGCATGAAAATGGTACAGATGGATTCCTTGAATGTTTCTGATTATTTTTCATATATAATTTATTTAATTTGGAGTTACGGTTGAATTTCTATGAATTTTAGAAGTTTATACAATTTTCTGAAATTTTCTGAATAAAAATAAATCCAGAAAACATTACTGCGTCAGCATGACGTTGGCATGACGTCAGCAGGTCAACAGGGGCTGGTCCGGGTCAAACCTGACCAGTGGGGTCCACTGGTCAGTGACTGGGGCTGGTTAGTGCCGCTGACGTGTGGGCCCGGTCAACGGCCACGTCAGCACGGTCAAAACTGACGCGTGGGGCCACTGTAATTAGATTAAACTAAACAGGAAATAAACTAGGATTAGTTAAAGCGTGGGGCCTAGGTGTCAGTGACACGGTGCGGTGTTTAGTGGCTAATTAAGCCAGCCACGTCAGCAAGTGACGCCGGCGACCACGGCGACGGCGAGACCTCGCCGGAGTTGCTCGGGACGGCGCTACAGCCCGCGGCTGGTCGCGCTGAGGGCACCAAGAGGGAGCCCGTGCTCCCGCGCATCTAGGGGCGAACGCAGCTGGGCACAGGGAGGCCGGGGTCGACGGCGGCGACCACTTAGGCGGCGGCCGGAGCTACGGCAACGACGGGTTAGGCGATGCAGGGCGCCAGGGGAGGCGTTGGTGAGTGCTATGTGCTCCTGGGACTGTGGTGAGCACGACGGTGGGCTCGAGAATGAGCTGCGGTGGCTGTGGCCACGGCCACGCCATGGCCGGCGGCGAGAAACTCTCGGCCGCGGTGGGAGATGGGGCTAGGGGGCGAGAATGGAGGGGGCGAGCATAGGAGAAGCAACGGAGGCTCACAGCGGATCCATTCGACGCGGAGACGAGGCCGGGGACGGTCCGGAGCCGACGAATCGGGCGGCGGCGACCGGCGGGTCCGAGGAGGGGGAAAACGTCGGGGCGGCGCTTCGGGGCTTCTGGAGGGCGTGGCTCGGTGAGGTGGGTCGAGGACGGAGTGGCGGAGCTTGTGAGCTAGTCGGGGAAGCGAGGGAGGCCCGGTGGCAGTGGTGGCAGTGGACGGCGGCGACGGGCTCCGCTCGGGCGCGTGAGGGAGAGAGAGCAGAGGAGGGGGAGGAGCGAGGGAGAGCGCGAGGGGTTCCAGGGAGAGTGAGAGAGAGGCCAGGGGTGTCGTGGCGTCTCCAGGCGCATCGAGGAGGGAGGCAACCAGGCAGGAGGTGGCGCACGGCGGCGCGCGCGGCCGACAGGCAGCTGCCTGCCTGCTCTGGCGGGAGGAAGCAGGTGGCTGGCACGGGCCAGCACAGTGCTGGGCCGGCCAGCGGGCTGCCAGGTAAGGCCAGGTAGGTTCTGCTCTGTTTTATATTTCTGTTCTGTTTTATTATTTTTTTTAAAATTTGTTTTGCCACTGTTTTGAATTTAAAATAATTCAAACAATGCCAAAAACTCCTCTGAATATTTTTATTTTGCTAGATGGACTTTTCCAAAAGCTCATAAAATATTTCAGGGGTATTTGAAATTATATTCTAATTATATGAATATAATTCAAATTCAAATAGCTAATGATTTAAATTTGAAGTCCCAAAAATAAATCCTTTTAAAATGTTCATTATTTTTGGTTTGGATCAAAACCCTTGCCAAAAATATTAAACATCTAAGAAGAGCATTTTGGAACAATGAATGAGATTTTAGGGTTTTTGCCCTTCTTTTATTTAAGTTTTTGAGGCTTCCAAATTTCCTCAGTTCAAGTTTCAAAAATTTAAACATGATGCAAGCAAGATGCAAACACTAGACAACACCAGAAGCTAGGGATGTGACAACTCACCCCCACTAAACAAGAATCTCGACCCGAGATTCAAGTGTAGGTTAAGACGAAGGGGAAACGCGACCTAACACAATCTTCACGATCTAGGTTGCCCTTCATAAGAACATTG
The DNA here is from genome assembly GCF_018294505.1 of Triticum aestivum. Classification (NCBI taxonomy): domain Eukaryota; kingdom Viridiplantae; phylum Streptophyta; class Magnoliopsida; order Poales; family Poaceae; genus Triticum; species Triticum aestivum. Next base: position 194,839,751 of record NC_057801.1, read on the forward strand.
ATTCGATCACCACCATTATCTTGATGTCTTGCTCGGAGAACTCCAACCAACATGGCAACGAGAGGAGAAGGGAACTCTAGAAGGATCGATCTTCTCGAAGGTCGAACAACTCACGGAATGAGACCTAGCAACATCTCTCGAGCTAAGAGACGAAGCACACATCCATAGGAATGGAGTGAAGCAGATGACGGAGGTTCACTAGGTAGACAACAATTCCACACCTAAGAAGGTGGTAAACGATTGTCAATGTAGCGAGGAGTTGAGTTGCCATGATACCACGACGAAACATCCTGGAGGAGGGTGATTCGTAGATTATTACCTTAAGTGGCAAAAAGAATTACCTTTGATATAGAGATCATAGAGACTCTCTATATCAGCCTAAGGCAAATCACAGCAATCGATTGGCGGGGGTCGGTAGAATGGCATATTCGGACTTGGATGATGTGGATTACCTTGTTGAAGACAACGTAATGGATGAGTTTGCTTATCACCGGAAATGGAAGAGACCCATGGTAGAATGGCACATTGGCGGTGCAAGCTGGGAACAAAATGCAAATGCTGGGAATGATTCTGGTAACTAGGGAAGAACCCAACAATAGAGAGTGGGTTCACTGTTTGAAAAGGTCATAGCATTGCCGAGGAAACCGAGAGCACTATACAGTTAATGCCGACGATCAAACCTAGCACTTGCGCGTGCTCTCAAGAACTTGAGCATTTCCATAATCATCAAGATTTTACCAATATCCGTGTCAAGGATCCTGGCAACACAACTTGCTACCATGATGAATGATGATGGATGATGCAGATGCAAAGAAAGATAACACTTTCTCAGATTTCACCCTTGGCGGGGCCAAGGAAATAAAATCTGGATGATCGACCGAGAGACATTTATCACTCCGCTTCTAATGTTCTCCTTGATGTGCTAGTGTAACCCATTCATAGAAATGGTCTGGTATCTAGAACATCAAGTAAAGGTCGGACTTCAGAAACACAAAAATCCATAAGGAACAACTAGGGAGGTAAATCCTACGAAATCCTTATGGGGAGGTGGCCAACTTCTTCAATCAATATACTACAATAATAGGTCTTTCGGCTGGGTGTGTTGGCCATGACCTCCACTTAACCGGTTATCAAGGGACCAGTATTATAGTTCTTGGGAAATGTTCCAACCATCATATCTGCCTGAGATTCAGATCTGGTTGGTGTCAGGATATTCTTGACTCATCGAGTCTAGGAAGAAAAATGAAAGTTTGCAACACAATTCGACGAGATGACGTTGCGAGAGTCTCGGGAAATGAACTACGATAGCAAGCTCCAAAACATGAGCTGGTTCTGCTACAAACATGTGAACACGTTGTCCCAGACAAGCATGCCCACATGGTAGTCTTACAATAAAACACTACCGAGTTCTGGTTGGGAACCATCAACGAGGATATCGAAGTTCTTTCATAAGTCCGGATTAGCTCTTATGAAGATACTCCTTCTCCTTGAACAAATCAGTCAGTGGCTTGGTGTGCTAGGATACACATATGGAATGAAGATGATCAGTCTATCAAACCACAGAATACTTCACACGTGCATAACTGACTTGGGATGGTTCCAGAGGAGGTAAAAACATGCTTTCTCGAATTCACGGCGGCAACTTACATCAAATGCACGTGAATCAAAGGAAGTCACTTCTTTCATCCAAACATATACCTCAGAGACGGAACTCGAAGGAATTATTTACAAAGTTTCCAACACTAGCTTAATGTCCAACAGAATCATGGAGAAGATAAGGATGTTGTCGATGGGCTCAACAACAATTCATCCAGGTTCCCTTTTAAAAGGAATTCCATAGTTAAGTGAACACGGTGATAGCATTGGTCAGACCAAAAGATATAATGGTGTATGCTCGAGGAAAATCCACGAATAAGACAGCATTACGAACATCGTTGGTTCTGATTTGATTTGACGATAGCCCATACTTAAAGCAAAGGTTTGGGTAAGATAATAGATCCAACAATTGTTCACAAGGACCAATTGATGAAGATATCATCTTTCTTCAACACACAAACATACACAGAAAGATATCCCTTAACATGAACTAAGTCAGACAAGCTTTTATCTTCCAACTCTCCAAGTTGCTGTTCAGCTTAACCAACTAGCTCAGGGGTATCCAGCATGGATTCTTGGAGAAAGGGTGGTTTACAGGAATAAACCAACTTGATCACGAACTCAACATAGGGGTCAGGTGACGACCTGGTGATACTTCCAAGAAGATATTCAGAAAATCACGAACCACCGGTATGTCACTAAGCTCGAGAACAATCTTGCTTTTCAGGGCAAGACGATATGATCACAAGAGCGAGGGAATGGCACAATCCTAACTCATTGATCGAAGAGTGCACCAGAAGTAAGGACTAGGTAGCACAATCTATCTTAGAATGATGATTCAAGAACCAACATGCTAAGAATGAAATTATTTTCCTTTAGCTACCAAGCAACAAGGTTGCTAGGAGTATTGATTTCACACATCACGATTCACTTGTCGACATTCCGGTTGCAACAACACGGGAACCGAGAAATGAATAATGATGGAGAGAGTATCACAGTATCAAGAGTTCGTAGGCTGGTGTACAATTCCCATGACATTCTTGATATAAAGATGGTAATACTCCAAGGTAGAACAGAACAAAATCTGGATTAGCATTTTGATCTGTGAAGTACAATTACTTTGACCCAATCCTGGATATGGATGAGGTACTGGAGTTTGTTTCTCCTAGTCATTCTGAAATAGAATGGCTTAACAGACCACAAGAATAATAAGCATCGATAACACGGATGCACAATTACTCCTGACTATCAATTGATAGACGAAGGTCAGTATACAACTAAAGGGGGACAACTCAAAGGAACATAAGATTTTCTGAGTTGTGGATGCATAGATTAGTATGTCGAACCAAGTTCAACAAATTTCTTCCGGATAATCCATGCGGAAGGTAGAACTGGCAGAGTCACAATATAAAATGGAGAACTCATCGAGGGCACTCCTGTTGTGATCATTTGATCCAACAAACTCATGCCATAAGTGGTTCATAGTATTTGGAAGAAGGAAATACCACGGACCTCGAGGACTAATGTAAAGGTTACTAATTTTCTAAAAGAACTAGCAAACACTATCAACATGAGGTAAGTGGGGTGAATCTCGGGTTCAAAAACCCAGAAGTAGAATACCTACTACTAAGTAGCATCACGGGATGCTTTCGGGAATAAAGGCCAGAGTCATCACACTGGGACACAAATCATAGCTAGATTACTAGATGATCCCCTAAGACACCTAGGGTCATAATATTAACTCCAACATATATGTCGAGGTAATAGAATACCTCAACTCAGCAATTAGTGTGATTAACCTGGCCCAAGGAACATCAAAACCAGAGGGAAAGGATTTGCAAGTGCATTAGATTATTTAGAAACCTGGGATGACTCGGACAGCATAACGGCTGTAAATGCTCAAAAAGATTTGAGACATTCACAAAAATGGTGGCATAACCACTCGATCATCAAAATATCAAGGTTCTGAGATCAATAGTTAACATACGGAAGCCGCAGGAACTAAACTGAGACTTAAATCCAACAATCTTATAAGTCTACGGATTAGTAACATGTGATCCTGATAGAAAGAAGAGAAAGCCTAGTTTCTTAACCCCGTAGGAAAGATAAGATGACTCAGATCAGAAGGGCATAAGGTATAAGGAGTAAAAAGAGCCTTACGTTCCATCCCACAATCAATTCCCTTATATAACTAAAGAATTTCTAGACTCAACTTCGACCAGTTTGGCTTGGTAATCCTACAGGCAGTCAAGCTCTGATACCAAAGCCGTCAGGACCCCGACTCAATGCCACATCGATCTAGCATGTAACACCTCATATCACATTGCGGCCTCACGCACGGTATTCCCACGGGTGTCGCCTTACCTTTGCCCGGGACCGTTTGCGCCTTTTGGCACACGTATATGATAGTGTCGCTAGCATCCATATGATAAGGAGTCCGGGCTGACATGGCTAGTCGTAAACCCAAAGTGGCACAAACTTACAGGGACAGACATCCATGACCCAGCATCGAACGTGTCGGTCATCAGCGAGTGAATCCAGGCAGTAGCACTGGGCTAGCAGGACTCCGATGAACCGGGCTGTAGCGGGCTAACAGGACTCCGGTATTCATCGCGTGACATTTCCCTAAAGGGACAGACACAGGAACGAAGAAGGACACATGCCGGCCAGCCTAAGTGTTCCGGAGCAGTAGCAAGCTACCATGGCTCGGTGGAAACACTAGGAGACATTTCCCGGTAAGAGGGGCTACTAAAGATAAACAACTAGATAGTCAGATCCCACACATACCAAGCATTTCAATCATACACACAATATGCTCGATATGTGCAAATACAACATGGCATCACAACAAGACTCTACAACTCAAGTATTTATTCATTAGGCTCCGAGGAGCGAGATATTACAAACATGGGTCTCATGACCCAACAATCAGAGCATACAAGTCAAAGCACAAGCGGAAACTATCATGTCTGAGTACAGACATCTATAAATGAAAAAGGCTGAGAAGCCTGACTATCTACCAGATCCTGCCGAGGGCACAAGATCGTAGCTGAGGTAACAAGCTAAACGTCGAAGTCCACGCAGAACTACTAGCGAGACCGAAGTCTCTCTGCAAAACATAAAATAGGGAAACGTGAGTACAAATGTACCCAGCAAGACTTACATCAGAACTAACTACATATGCATCATTATCAACAAAGGGGATGGTGGGGTTTAACTGCAGCAAGCCAGCTTTGACTCGGTGGCTAATCTGAACTACGACTGCAAGTAACTCTTTTGAGGTGGCGCACACGAGTCCACATATTCACCATATCAATACACCACTATGGATCCGCTCCCGTCTCCCTACGAGAACGCCATCCATAGCACTCACGCTTATCTTGCGTATTTTAGAGTATCCACTTTCACTTGTCTATGAACTATGCAAGGGGTCCAAGTTTCCATATCCGAGGAATCCGGCTATTCGAATAGATAATGATAACCCTGCAGGGGTGTACTTCTTCACACACGCTTTCGCCACTTATCGCCCTGTACACGTCATGTACCTCGGCAACCTTCAAGCGGAAGCCGGGCGAGGGAGTCGGCCATGACCTGACTAACCATACAAGTCTCTCGTCCAGGTTTATCGCCTATTCGGGTTCCATCCGCAAGGAGATCCGGCCGGGGTGTCGCTCACGGCCCCAAACGATGTGAGCAGGGTTCCCAAGCCCACCATCCGGGTGCCACTTGGTACACCGTGCCACTATGCCTAGTCTGTCCCAAGCCCACCTGTACCGGGTGCCACTTGGTAGACTACTAACACTACCTACAAACACCAGAAACTAGTTGCAACTCCTGGACAGAGATCATGTTGATTAATAAGTCGAGAGGGGTCGAGTTACCGGAACCCAATGTGTGGTAGTAACTGGTCATGGATCACAAACACAGAACTCAGTTCCTGAAGACGGCTGCAATGAGACAACCCACCATGTACTCCTACATGGCCTCTCACCGCTACCTTTACCAAATCGTGTTCACACACTTAGCTCTCAACAGTAGGACATGTTCACACAGCTCTGATTCATCCCCGATGAATCAGACCTGACTCAACTCTAAGCAGTAGCAGGCATGACAAACAAGCATGAATGAGTAGGTACAACAGGGCTCAGACAACTCCTACTCATGCTAGTGGGTTTCATCTATTTACTGTGGCAATGACAGGTCATGCAGAGGATAAAGGGGTTCAGCTACCGCAGCAAGTAACAAATATGTCATTGTTGTCCTAATGCAGTAAAAGAGAGCAGGAGCGAGAGAGTGGGATTTTATTGGAATGAACAAGGGGGTTTTGCTTGCCTGGCACTTCTGAAGATAATATAGCTCTTCATCGGTGTCATCGATGACATCGTCGGTATCACGTCTATCGAGAGGGGCAATCACCGGCAAACACAGAAGAAACACGATCAATGCAATGCACAATATGATGCATGCTATGACATGGCAATATGACTGTGTTTTGGGCTAATGCACCTAGCTATGATTTAAATGAAGTTGGTTTGAATACATGATTCAAATTCCAACTCCATATATGATTATTTAAATGCCCTTTATTTGTTTTGTCCAAAACAGAGGACAAACATTGTTCAAACATGCATGAAAATGGTACAGATGGATTCCTTGAATTTTTCTGATAATTTTTCATATATAATTTATTTAATTTGGAGTTACGGTTGAATTTCTATGAATTTTAGAAGTTTATACAATTTTCTGAAATTTTCTGAATAAAAATAAATCCAGAAAACATTACTGCGTCAGCATGACGTTGGCATGACGTCAGCAGGTCAACAGGGGCTGGTCCGGGTCAAACCTGACCAGTGGGGTCCACTGGTCAGTGACTGGGGCTGGTTAGTGCCGCTGACGTGTGGGCCCGGTCAACGGCCACGTCAGCACGGTCAAACTGACGCGTGGGGCCACTGTAATTAGATTAAACTAAACAGGAAATAAACTAGGATTAGTTAAAGCGTGGGGCCTAGGTGTCAGTGACACGGTGCGGTGTTTAGTGGCTAATTAAGCCAGCCACGTCAGCAAGTGACACCGGCAACCACGGCGACGGCGAGACCTCGCCGGAGTTGCTCGGGACGGCGCTACAGCCCGCGGCTGGTCGCGCTGAGGGCACCAAGAGGGAGCCCGTGCTCCCGCGCATCTAGGGGCGCACGCAGCTGGGCATAGGGAGGCCGGGGTCGACGGCGGCGACCACTTAGGCGGCGGCCGGAGCTACGGCAACGACGGGTTAGGCGATGCAGGGCGCCAGGGGAGGCGTTGGTGAGTGCTATGTGCTCCTGGGACTGTGGTGAGCACGACGGTGGGCTCGAGAATGAGCTGCGGTGGCTGTGGCCACGGCCACGCCATGGCCGGCGGCGAGAAACTCTCGGCCGCGGTGGGAGATGGGGCTAGGGGGCAAGAATGGAGGGGGCGAGCATAGGAGAAGCAACGGAGGCTCACAGCGGATCCATTCGAGGCGGAGACGAGGCCGGGGACGGTCCGGAGCCGACGAATCGGGCGGCGGCGACCGGCGGGTCCGAGGAGGGGGAAAACGTCGGGGCGGCGCTTCGGGGCTTCTGGAGGGCGTGGCTCGGTGAGGTGGGTCGAGGACGGAGTGGCGGAGCTTGTAAGCTAGTCGGGGAAGCGAGGGAGGCCCGGTGGCCGTGCTGGCAGTGGACGGCGGCGACGGGCTCCGCTCGGGCGCGTGAGGGAGAGAGAGCAGAGGAGGGGGAGGAGAGAGGGAGAGCGCGAGGGGTTCCAGGGAGAGTGAGAGAGAGGCCAGGGGTGTCGTGGCGTCTCCAGGCGCATCGAGGAGGGAGGCAACCAGGCAGGAGGTGGCGCACGGCGGCGCGCGCGGCCGACAGGCAGCTGCCTGCCTGCTCTGGCGGGAGGAAGCAGGTGGCTGGCACGGGCCAGCACAGTGCTGGGCCGGCCAGCGGGCTGCCAGGTAAGGCCAGGTAGGTTCTGCTCTGTTTTATATTTCTGTTCTGTTTTATTATTTTTTTTTAAATTTGTTTTGCCACTGTTTTGAATTTAAAATAATTCAAACAATGCCAAAAACTCCTCTGAATATTTTTATTTTGCTAGATGGACTTTTCCAAAAGCTCATAAAATATTTCAGGGGTATTTGAAATTATATTCTAATTATATGAATATAATTCAAATTCAAATAGCTAATGATTTAAATTCGAAGTCCCAAAAATAAATCCTTTTAAAATGTTCATTATTTTTGGTTTGGATCAAAACCCTTGCCAAAAATATTAAACATCTAAGAAGAGCATTTTGGAACAATGAATGAGATTTTAGGGTTTTTGCCCTTCTTTTATTTAAGTTTTTGAGGCTTCCAAATTTCCTCAGTTCAAGTTTCAAAAATTTAAACATGATGCAAGCAAGATGCAAACACTAGACAACACCAGAAGCTAGGGATGTGACAACTCACCCCCACTAAACAAGAATCTCGACCCGAGATTCAAGTGTAGGTTAAGACGAAGGGGAAACGCGACCTAACACAATCTTCACGATCTAGGTTGCCCTTCATAAGAACATTGATTCGATCACCACCATTATCTTGATGTCTTGCTCCGAGAACTCCAACCAACATGGCAACGAGAGGAGAAGGGAACTCTAGAAGGATCGATCTTCTCGAAGGTCGAACAACTCACGGAATGAGACCTAGCAACATCTCTCGAGCTAAGAGACGAAGCACACATCCATAGGAATGGAGTGAAGCAGATGACGGAGGTTCACTAGGTAGACAACAATTCCACACCTAAGAAGGTGGTAAACGATTGTCAATGTAGCGAGGAGTTGAGTTGCCATGATACCACGACGAAACATCCTGGAGGAGGGTGATTCGTAGATTATTACCTTAAGTGGCAAAAAGAATTACCTTTGATATAGAGATCATAGAGACTCTCTATATCAGCCTAAGGCAAATCACAGCAATCGATTGGCGGGGGTCGGTAGAATGGCATACTCGGACTTGGATGATGTGGATTACCTTGTTGAAGACAACGTAATGGATGAGTTTGCTTATCACCGGAAATGGAAGAGACCCATGGTAGAATGGCACATTGGCGGTGCAAGCTGGGAACAAAATGCAAATGCTAGGAATGATTCTGGTAACTAGGGAAGAACCCAACAATAGAGAGTGGGTTCACTGTTTGAAAAGGTCATAGCATTGCCGAGGAAACTGAGAGCACTATACAGTTAATGCCGACGATCAAACCTAGCACTTGCGCGTGCTCTCAAGAACTTGAGCATTTCCATAATCATCAAGATTTTACCAATATCCGTGTCAAGGATCCTGGCAACACAACTTGCTACCATGATGAATGATGATGGATGATGCAGATGCAAAGAAAGATAACACTTTCTCAGATTTCACCCTTGGCGGGGCCAAGGAAATAAAATCTGGATGATCGACCGAGAGACATTTATCACTCCGCTTCTAATGTTCTCCTTGATGTGCTAGTGTAATCCATTCATAGAAATGGTCTGGTATCTAGAACATCAAGTAAAGGTCGGACTTCGGAAACACAAAAATCCATAAGGAACAACTAGGGAGGTAAATCCTACGAAATCCTTATGGGGAGGTGGCCAACTTCTTCAATCAATATACTACAATAATAGGTCTTTCGGCTGGGTGTGTTGGCCATGACCTCCACTTAACCGGTTATCAAGGGACCAGTATTATAGTTCTTGGGAAATGTTCCAACCATCATATCTGCCTGAGATTCAGATCTGGTTGGTGTCAGGATATTCTAGACTCATCGAGTCTAGGAAGAAAAATGAAAGTTTGCAACACAATTCGACGAGATGACGTTGCGAGAGTGTCGGGAAATGAACTACGATAGCAAGCTCCAAAACATGAGCTGGTTCTGCTACAAACATGTGAACACGTTGTCCCAGACAAGCATGCCCACATGGTAGTCTTACAATAAAACACTACCGAGTTCTGGTTGGGAACCATCAACGAGGATATCGAAGTTCTTTCATAAGTCCGGATTAGCTCTTATGAAGATACTCCTTCTCCTTGAACAAATCAGTCAGTGGCTTGGTGTGCTAGGATACACATATGGAATGAAGATGATCAGTCTATCAAACCACAGAATACTTCTGTAGCGACCCGACCCGAATGGATCAAGTCTCTGTGCTTTCGTGTCATCCCTGGATCGGTATGCTGACACACACAGTACTCGAAGGATTTATAACAGAGGTAAATCACATGTATAAAGTAACGTAAAAACTATTACCTCAATCCAAAATATAGCGGAAGCAACAAGGTTGTGGATTCCCATCAACACCAACGGCAAAGTTGAGTATAGGAAATCGTAACCCTAACGTATCACTTACTCGTCGTCTGAAAAGTCTGCAACATGAAAAGTTGCAGCCCGAAAACGGGTCAGCACATGGAATATGCTGGCAATGTAACACATAGAGAGTAATGAAACAATAAGCCTATACTACATGCATATTTGGCTGGTGGTAAGGCTCTATGGTTACAGTTTTGCGAAAAGCCAATTTTTCCCTACTTCAAAGGAATAAAATTTATTTAACTATCATGGTGGTTGTTAAACATTGAGAATGGTTGACAGCATCCTCAATCCCAATTAAAAGTACTCATTAAAACCCAACAACATTAATTAGAAGTAACATGTTGAGATTCACTCGATATTCAAGTACTAGATACTCAAGTTGTCCATAACCGGGGACACGGCTAATCATGATTAGTTTGTTACTCTGCAGAGGTTTGCGCACTTTTCCCCACATGACTCGATCACCTCCGTTTGTTTTCTCGCACTACATGGTGTTTGAGAAACGGATGACCGAGACATAGTCTTTCAGAAGCACTAGCACCTTACATGTGGGGTAGACCGGTACACCTACATCCCCTACATCTGCTAGTCCACCCCGTAAGAGTTCGCACGACTTAGTCAACTATGCTAGAGCCCATAGTAGCATGTGGCTGCACACGGAAGTTTCCAGTTTGAAATATCTTATGATCCCTTAGAGCCTGGGTGGCGGTCCAAAAAAAACAGGCAAGTCCTGATAGACATCAGGTGCCTCAATCCACCCAGATGTGTGTTTAAGTGGCCACCTTAGATAAACCATTAAAATTATCAATCTCACATCTGTCATGGATATCACTCACCCAATCCACGTCTACTGGCATAGCATAGCATAATAAGCAAACGTAGAAGTAACTCCCCAGGTTTCATAAGTAACAGGTAATAGGTACTACCTCAATTCTACTTCCCATCCCACAATTTATTAGATCCTGAACAATGCAAGTGTTTGAGGGTTTGATCTAATGCAATAAAACTGGGTAGTAGGAAAGATATGATCAAGTGTTACTTGCCTGCAATGTTGATGAAGATGATTCACACTCAAAACTCGTGATAGATCTACTCGTCACACTCCGGTCGATCTATCATAAGCAAACAATAGTAACCACACAATAAGTACTCATCTAATGCACAGGGAAAAATCGAACAAGAGAACGAACCAGAAAGTTCAACTTAAGAACTCCGGTTGCAAAGAAAGAACGAGCCGAACAAACGACGAAAAACAAACGGCGGAAGAAAACAACTCGGTTCTAGCAAGTTGGATCTAGGTCAAAATTTTACTGTAGCAAAAGCTTGTTCAAGTTGATTAGACGAAACGGCGGTTTCGAGATGAAACTCCAGGCGCTTGAATCACCTGATTCCGATAAACGAGCGAGAAGATAAACTAGAACGAAGATCGGATCTGAGATCGCGATCGCGGAATAATCCGACGAGAAGAAAAAGAAGAACGGTTATACGAACAGACGTCGTTAACCGGGAAATAATCGGTGATCACGTTCGTTGAGACGAACGGTCCGAAAGAAGAACGAAAACCAATCTAGGGTTTTCGGAAAAGAGATCGAAACGAAAAACCGATCTAGAACACCGGAACGGTTTAGCGAAAAATCGGAAAGAAAACGAATCGGTAGAGAAGAAAAGAATCGGAACGGTTTATA
>NC_057801.1:194852233-194858793 GCF_018294505.1 Triticum aestivum
TTTTTTTTTGATAACGGAAAAATTATTGAAGATAAAATAAATAAATCAAATGACCCTCTTTTCAATTCGAGAAAACTCTCAAATATGAAAATAACGAAATCTCCAACTCTCTCCAAGGGTCCTTGAGTTGCGTGAAATTTCTAGGATCGACCAAAATGCAAGAAAATAAAATATGCATGATGATCTATTCCAAATTGAAAATAAATTCAAAGGGGCTTTGAATTTAATTCTTTGAAACTCCCAACTCATATTTCATATAATTTGAAGAAGTCATTTTATCTTCTCTCGTGAAAATCATTGAGTCGCATAAAGTTTCAGAATTGGAATATTTCCAAATGAAATTCAAATATTCTCAACACCCCTTGTCATTTAAATAAATGGAAGAAGTCATGTCATCTTCTCTCCGGGGTTTTGTGTTGAAAAGAATTTGAATTCACGAAGATCAGAAAACCAATAACTTTCAAAAGAATTCGAATCTCACTCAATTCACGCAATCAATCAAGCAATCAATCAAATCTATCTATTTGTTTATAACATTCCAAAATTTAGAATTTTGGGATGTTACAAACTACCACCCTTAAAATGAATCTCGTCCTCGAGATTCGGAGAGGCTAGAAAGAATAGGTTAGGGTTTGGGGTCTCCTCAAAATCCATCAATCATCAAAGGGGTCTGGGGTGCTACCACCCTTAGAAACATCGTTACAGCTCCATCAATACTCATATATTCCATCCTTATTCTTGACAGTGTCGGTCTTGTCAAATCCTCGAGAAAATTCCTTCTCTGAGCTCTTCCGGTAGTGGCATAACCTTTTCCTCAATTCCTTTGTCCTTTCATCTTGGTAAGGTTATCCCGAAACTGGGTCTTCATAGCTGACGGGTCTGATGCCAATGCTAAACAACTATCGCTATCTCGTGGTGGTCAACAATTTATGGTTTCTCCTGCAGGAAAGGGTCTGGGTTGAACCTCACCGTATAACCTACGGTTGGCAACAACTGCCGTGTACAAGGGAAAAAAATACCTATACCTTTCTAAGGTTCAAACAAGGTTTTGATCGTCGTCTCTCTACTATAGGTAAGTCACTCAGATTTACCATCCCATATAGCAAGGCGAATAATAAGAGTAAGTCGGTATGGTGATCAATCCATCCCGCACCCAAATCATTTCCTTGTACATGGTTTAGCGAATCTCGCATTCTAACACTCGGTCATCCTCACAGTCATTGCAGAATTCTTCTTGTCGACGAACCAAGTTTGGAAAATCCATTGATTCTGCAAGCCAAACAAACATCTATCGTTACTTAACAACTCTCAGGTTTTGCGTAAACTCCTATAGAATCGTCGGTTGATACAAGTCGTAACTTCTTCCAGGGGTTTTCCTTCAGCAAGAGTGTGCTTGCTTCTTGGCAGGTCCTGGGGCCTGTGGGTTATGGCCCATCTCATCACTTGCAAATCTTGAACTCATCATCTGGGCAACTGATCATTATCCCAACATCCAACTTCCTGGCATACTTAAAATCCATCCAAATGTACTGTCTCTTTTCCTTATATTTGCACCAAACGGGGACATGATTACTTAGACTCTTCATGGAATTTCCATTGATCCATATTTCCAACATCATACCTCCTTTATATCCAATAGTAATTCATCATCGTGGGATTTCCCTCATACCGAGACAAAAACTTATACTTATGAAGTCCATATTCCACTTCATGGAACATCATTATCCTTTCCAGGGTCAAGCGTCCTTATAGGGGAATATTGGCCATCTCTGCATGGCACTTCTTCAACTGGGAAACGTAAAACACATCTTGAACTCCTGACAGTCCTCCGGGTCACTCCAACTTGTTGGCCACTTCTCCATACGCTCCAAAACTCGGTATGGTCCTACAAACCTCGGGGCTAACTGTCCCTTAACTCCAATCCGTTTAACTCCTCGCAGAGGGAACACATGAAGACATGCTCTGTCTCCAATTTCATAGACTACCTCCTTGCGTTTTTTAAGTCTGCATAACTCTTCTACCTGGACTGAGCTACCTTCAGTCTATCTCGAATCAACTTAACATTCTCTTCTGACTCCTTGATCACATTTGGTCCAAACAACTGACGGTCTCCAACTTCATCCCACATACTCTTGGGGCATCACACATATCGAGACAAAACTCGTATTTCATTTTGCCCAAAATCCATGCAGTGGAGTATCTTTATCCTTTCTGGGGGTCAAAGGTTCTTACAGGGTACTACCACCCTTAAAATGCACAAATCTTCCATAGACCATATTTCTCTTATCCTCAAAAATGGTCAAAATCCTCCTTCATAGAGTAGCAACTCATAAAATCCATATCAGTACCAACGAGGCTAACTTTATTAATTCTCAAATCATTACAATCTCCTGTTGTTCCATTACATGCCTCAATTCAATACCTCTATATAAAAGAAAATGTTCTCACTACCACTACTATATTATTTCTGTTACAAACTCAACTATTTATCACAAGTCTCCTTCTCCTTCGGACAACCTCTGGCAAAGTGCCCTGCTCCATTACAACGGAAACACATTACTTCTGACAGGTTTCGAGGTTTCCTCATGATCACATAGCCTCCTTGGGTCCTTATCTTCCCTCTTGGGCAATCGTTGAAGTAGTGCCCTGAATTTTTGCACCTGAAACATGTGATATGACTCAGGTCTTTCTTTGTGGAAATTGGGTTGTTCCTGGAATCCAACCTACTTCTCTTTCTGGACTTTTCCATTCCAATCAGGGCTTCTATTTCCAATGGGTCATACTCTACTTCCTCCGTCGAGAATTCTACTAGATCTCCATTCAGACAATCTTGGGAGATGTGTCCTTCTTCTCCACATGAATAGCATGACTTAGTGCAGGGTCTAATTGGCTCTTCTTTGGGTGTGTCCTCCACCTCTTTCTTCATCACAGGTTCTTCTAAACCTTCCATGAGGGCTCCTTTCATTGCTTCTTCCTTCAGCTGGATGGTTCGTTGTACCATGGGGTAAATGTGACACTGAGCAGGGTAGTGGGTAGTCCCTTCACACAAGAAACAAGTAATCTGTCTAGTTGGGCATTCTTCAGTTGGGTGACTTCCTTCACAATTAGGGCATTCATCCTTGTGTTCCTTATGGGTGTGTCCGATTTCTCCACAAATCTTGCATGCACAAGGTTTCTTCATATCCTTTCCATAAGGCTTGAACTTCTGGGACACAAACTGAGACTTTAGCAAAGTCAACTTAAATTCTTTCCAAGTGGTTACTCCTTGCCATCCATTGATTGTTTGGTACATCCTCCACCAAGTAGCAGCACCTCTTTCAAAGCATTGAAGAGCATGCTGGGCCATATCCTTTCCGACTATAGGGTTGTTCTCCATATGATCCTCCATGTTCTGAATCCATCGGTCTGTCTCCAATTGACTCATCGGTCCAGAAAATACAAGCTCATCTCCATTCATCCTCTATTGGGTTCAAGGGTTTGGGGTGAGATAAGAGAGATCGAGAGGGATGCACTCAATACAAAAAAAGTTTTGAAAAGACAGATTTTATTGTGGCTGTCGGAAAAACATCAAACAAATGACAGCTCACAAACGTCGCATCTAACGTAGGTATATAATAGGGGTTTGGTCTTCTAAAGGTCAATGAATCTTCAACGTCTCCAAACTCTTCAAGTCTTTGTTCATGCCTCCAATGGCTTCTTCCGATCATGCTTGTCTTCTCAAGTTCTTTTGCCAGATCAAACTCTATTGATGCGAAGTCTCTCGTGACATCCTTGAATATCCTGGAATTGCATTTCAAACTTTTGGGTTTCAACATCCGTGGCTGAGCCGTGGTTCTACTTTCCTTCAGTTCATGACGAGTCTCTGGTACCTCGGGGTTTTGCTCCTTCATCTTGTCTACTTTCAGCTTCTGGGTCCTGAGTTCTTCACCAATTGCCTTATTGTCAAATATTGCTTCTTGTAGGTCCATCCTAAACTTCCTGATGTAATATTCCAGATCCTGGTGATGTACCAGCTATGTTAAAACTGCATCCTTCGCTGACAGATGCTCCTTCAGCGTTCTACCATTCAATTCTTCCATGCATCTGCACGCTTAACTCCGCATGGTGACAATAGAATAGGCGGGCAATAACACCATCGTTAGCCATGTCTATGCCCATGTTACTGCCATGAGCTTTCATTTCATGATTGATATCTCCTGTCTTAGAGTTTTCTTGACAAAACTTTGAGTTCTAATGCTCCATGTTCCGGTCCTTCTCCGATACACCTTGATCCCGGGTATTGACAGGTTTCATAGTCTGCCAAGTTCCATAAGGGGTGCCTTCCTAAGTCATACAAATCCGGAAATTCTTCAAAGCCTTCAAATTCTCCTAGTCTTCGGAGTCTTCAACCGTTGTAGTTTCCATTAGCATATTGTATGGTAAAATCCTCTTCATTCTGAATGGTCTTACTGGTCTGATATCCTGTACTTCTTGGAGTGGTCTCATCAGTCGAATCTTCGAGTGGTCAATAGGGGAAAAGGGTATGGTCTCACTAAAGAGAATTTTGAATAAGCTCAGAAGAGAAGAGAGGTAAAAGATCTTTTGAAAGGGAAAGTTGTAGAGAAAAATCTTTGCTATTGGCTTGCCAGTTTCTAGGGTCACGTCCTACAGTCAACATGTGCTCTGATACCATCTTGTAGCGACCCGACCCGAATGGATCAAGTCTCTGTGCTTTCGTGTCATCCCTGGATCGGTATGCTGACACACACAGTACTCGAAGGATTTATAACAGAGGTAAATCACATGTATAAAGTAACGTAAAAACTATTACCTCAATCCAAAATATAGCGGAAGCAACAAGGTTGTGGATTCCCATCAACACCAACGGCAAAGTTGAGTATAGGAAATCGTAACCCTAACGTATCACTTACTCGTCGTCTGAAAAGTCTGCAACATGAAAAGTTGCAGCCCGAAAACGGGTCAGCACATGGAATATGCTGGCAATGTAACACATAGAGAGTAATGAAACAATAAGCCTATACTACATGCATATTTGGCTGGTGGTAAGGCTCTATGGTTACAGTTTTGCGAAAAGCCAATTTTTCCCTACTTCAAAGGAATAAAATTTATTTAACTATCATGGTGGTTGTTAAACATTGAGAATGGTTGACAGCATCCTCAATCCCAATTAAAAGTACTCATTAAAACCCAACAACATTAATTAGAAGTAACATGTTGAGATTCACTCGATATTCAAGTACTAGATACTCAAGTTGTCCATAACCGGGGACACGGCTAATCATGATTAGTTTGTTACTCTGCAGAGGTTTGCGCACTTTTCCCCACATGACTCGATCGCCTCCGTTTGTTTTCTCGCACTACATGGTGTTTGAGAAACGGATGACCGAGACATAGTCTTTCAGAAGCACTAGCACCTTACATGTGGGGTAGACCGGTACACCTACATCCCCTACATCTGCTAGTCCACCCCGTAAGAGTTCGCACGACTTAGTCAACTATGCTAGAGCCCATAGTAGCATGTGGCTGCACACGGAAGTTTCCAGTTTGAAATATCTTATGATCCCTTAGAGCCTGGGTGGCGGTCCAAAAAAAAAACAGGCAAGTCCTGATAGACATCAGGTGCCTCAATCCACCCAGATGTGTGTTTAAGTGGCCACCTTAGATAAACCATTAAAATTATCAATCTCACATCTGTCATGGATATCACTCACCCAATCCACGTCTATTGGCATAGCATAGCATAATAAGCAAACGTAGAAGTAACTCCCCAGGTTTCATAAGTAACAGGTAATAGGTACTACCTCAATTCTACTTCCCATCCCACAATTTATTAGATCCTGAACAATGCAAGTGTTTGAGGGTTTGATCTAATGCAATAAAACTGGGTAGTAGGAAAGATATGATCAAGTGTTACTTGCCTGCAATGTTGATGAAGATGATTCGCACTCAAAACTCGTGATAGATCTACTCGTCACACTCCGGTCGATCTATCGTAAGCAAACAATAGTAACCACACAATAAGTACTCATCTAATGCACAGGGAAAAATCGAACAAGAGAACGAACCAGAAAGTTCAACTTAAGAACTCCGGTTGCAAAGAAAGAACGAGCCGAACAAACGACGAAAAACAAACGGCGGAAGAAAACAACTCGGTTCTAGCAAGTTGGATCTAGGTCAAAATTTTACTGTAGCAAAAGCTTGTTCAAGTTGATTAGACGAAACGGCGGTTTCGAGATGAAACTCCAGGCGCTTGAATCACCTGATTCCGATAAACGAGCGAGAAGATAAACTAGAACGAAGATCGGATCTGAGATCGCGATCGCGGAATAATCCGACGAGAAGAAAAAGAAGAACGGTTATACGAACAGACGTCGTTAACCGGGAAATAATCGGTGATCACGTTCGTTGAGACGAACGGTCCGAAAGAAGAACGAAAACCAATCTAGGGTTTTCGGAAAAGAGATCGAAACGAAAAACCGATCTAGAACACCGGAACGGTTTAGCGAAAAATCGGAAAGAAAACGAATCGGTAGAGAAGAAAAGAATCGGAACGGTTTATA